>NW_012121844.1:26737-29604 GCF_000951035.1 Colobus angolensis palliatus | reverse complement strand
TATGATCATCTCAATAGATGCATCATTGTGAAGACTGTGGGGGCAGGGGAAGGGTACGTGAAAAAAGTTTTTTAAAAAACAACTTACCTTTATAAGACCAGGGTTTGCTAACGACTTGTGGGAAGGTTTTGGAAGAGGGTCAGGTGATTGACAGGTAGGATGAGAAAAGCCCTGGACTTTGACTGATGTTGTAGGAAGGCTGTCAACCACAACTTCATCTTGACTATCAGAATCTCTATCCTCAAACAAAGTTCTACTTCCTGTTCTCACAATGCCATATGTTGCTTCTACTACAGTAAAAACGAAATAAAGAGTAAATGAAAATATTTGTAATTAAGAATCAGTGAATAACACAAGAATAATCAGTTTTCAAACAGCTTACGATTTTTCCTGGATTGCTGAGAAGCAGTCATTAGCTTTGCTAAGCTTGGTTTTGGGACATTCTAGAAAACAAAAATAAGAATAACAAGCTTTAAAAATAACAAGTATCAAATTTGATCAAATGACTGTAATAGACAGTGACAAATTACTACATGATTTAACACAAAGAACACAGATTTTGGAGTCACTCAGAGGTAGATTTAAACCTCAGTTCTGCCATTTACTACATCTTCTCATGGGGTAAGGATTATGAGAGATGATACAGATATCCTCCAAAGGTTACTCCCCTTACCCCTAGTTGATTATTTTACAAATACTATGATATCTATTCAATTATTTTCTTAACCACAGTAGCCTAGAATGAAAATTTATTCCTAGGTAAGGTATTATAAAAGTCAAACATTAAGACATTTAAATTAATTACATATTATTTTCTGAAAAGTGTATGCATGATTTATATTTGTATGAATTACCTCTTGTGATAAAAACTGTGAGCATTTTATTCTTAGTGTATCTTATTTAAGTGGGTTGGCATTGCAAATAGTATAGGCTGCTTCTATTCTGTCAAAAAGCTAAAAATAAACGATCGTATAAATTCAGCTCCTTACAAGAAAGAGAGAAAAAAACAAAAATAATCCTTGTGGGGCGATGATTGCTGAACAAAAGCCACACAGAACTACTAAATAGAAAGCTGCAACTAAATATGCTGCAAATGGAGACAGACATGGACTGAAAAAACAGACACTGAAGAAACGTATTCTGCAAGGAAATATTTAGGCTGAGATAAATCATTTTTAAAAGATGAAAGTGTAGGGAGAAAAAAAATAGAGGCATGACTATCAATCAAGTGTGAGCTTAAGTCAAGGAAGAAAAGGAAAAGCTTTAAGTATAATAAGGCACATGGAGAAACACACACCTGTAACACAGGCTTTTGTTCATAGAATATCCCTGATAATACTGATTAGTATTTACAACCAGTTTTTTAAAAAATACTCCTGTAGTAAAGAGTTTAATTTTAAATCATCCAATTAGTTAAAAATGATTATCTAATACCTCCTGAAAGTTGTAACATTCTTACTACAGAGAAAAATGGAAAAAGATTTTAAAATCATAGTAGGAATGCTTATCCATATAAACTTTGACCAAATTTCATATTTCCTCTATTATAGGAAAACTTTTCCCAATATAATTTTCCTGTCACTATGTATTTTCCAGAATATTCTTTTTTTTGCAATCCCCACTCCCTCAAACTATTTATCAATCCTTTGTTATTTACCAAAGTTAAAAAAAAAAAAAAGAATTCAACTGGCCATATTTCTATAAAATGGCTTCCTCTGACCACCTTTCCATTACAAACAGAAAATAATAATAAGTAGACCACTGCTACATTTTAAGAGAATACTATACGAAACTAGATTCAGCGTAAGAAAATTAAGTTCATGACAGAGTACTTTACCTTGGTATCAAAATTGAGGTCTTCATCATCTGAGGTAGGCCATGAATCATCAACACCTGGTTTGCCAGAAAGCCTTTAGAACAAAAATATATAAAAATGAGTGAATTCATTTCTTTAAAAACAAAACAAAACAAAACAAAAACCAGCTTACAATTTTCGATCTGGATGCCCCCTCCAAAAAAACAAAACCCTGGTGAAAGGTCAACTATCTGTATATTAAATGATGCTTCCTGATCTAATTAAAATTTGACCTTGTTTTTGAAAACTATTTTAGTTACCTATTGCTGCCTCTACCTCTCCGAAACTATAAAACATTCAATAAAGACTCAACCTTAGTTCTACAACTAATAGTGACAGCCAAGACACTGGCAGAGCCTGTGAATACTTTGTCTTCACAAATTGTCCTGAAGGCTGAACTGAAAATCCAATTAATGGCTGATTTAACTTTGGTTACCTGAACCAGCATAAATCTGATAATCTAAAACAAGGTGGAGACCAGATGTGGTGGCTCGCGCCTGTAATCCCAGAACTTTGGGAGGTGGAGGAAGGCAGATAACTTGAGCCCAGGAGTTCGAGACCAGCCTGGTCAACATGGCGAAACCCTGTCTCTACTAAAATACAAAAATTAAGCAGGCCTGGTGGCACATGCCTGTAATCCCAGCTACTAAGGAGGCTAGGGCAAGAAATCGCTTGAACCCGGGAGGCAGAGACTGCAGTGAGCGGAGATCATGCCACTGCACTCCAGCCTGGGTGACACACTGTCTCAAAAAATAAAAATAAATAGGCTGGGTGCAGTGGCTCATCCCTATAATCCCAGCACTTTGGGAGGCCAAGGCGGGCAGATCATGAGGTCAGGAGTTCAACGCCAGTCTGGCCAAGACAGTGAAACCCCGTCTCTACTAAAAATACAAAGAGTTAGCCAGGTTTGGTGGTGTGCACCTGTGCTCGCAGCTACTTGGGAGGCAGAGGCAGGAGAATTGTGTGAACCCGGGAAGTGGAGGTTGCAGTGAGCTGAGATCGTGCCATTGCA
>NW_012121844.1:24992-26356 GCF_000951035.1 Colobus angolensis palliatus | reverse complement strand
TCTCCAGTTCAAAGACTAATCTGTGTCACTCAAAAATGGCAGTCTTGGTTCTTCAACATGAAAACCACTTAAGGCCTCATTGCTTCCCTTCACCCTAAAACAGTATAGGGAGTCCCCTGAAATGTCTGAAATGTTTGAAAGCTAGATGGGCAAAAGTCAAAACACAAATGCATATGCTGTTTTTGGGACTACTCGTACTAGAAAAACTAAAACATTAAAAGTTATAAAATCCAATTATTTTCCCTATAGAGGTCCTGCCTTAAACTAGCAAGCCCTTAAAAATATTTATAGGCACTCAGATACCCAAAGAGAGAGACTGCTGGAGAAAGAGTCCTGGTAGTTGTACCTGTATTTCCCTAAGTACTATCTAAACACCTTCCTTCCTATGAGCTCCCACTTACAGATCCCTCTTCTGCAGGGCTCCATAGCACCTCCAACCTTTAAGTCTTCAGCCTATGAAAGCACAAATTCCTGAAAGGATGGTCTCAAATGCCCAAGAGTAGGAGCTCTCTATTTCTCTGCTCCTGGAAAACAAGCTAAATGGAGTCTCCGTCATCTGCTACCAGCACAGGCATGTTACCAACTACCCAACTCCGTGAGTTGAGTAGCTCCATGACTGACTTGCCAGCCAATCTTACTCCTGCCCTACCCTACATGTCCATGAGAAGGACATCAGAGAATTGGGAAAAGAGGCAGAGGTGAGGGGACACCTGCCCTGGGCCACAGATCTACGTAGTTCAGCAGCCTCCAGCTCCAAAGTACTTGAGGGCTCAAAGCCATCGCTCTATAAGTTGAGGCAGAAGTAGCCACAGCACATTCCTATTGGCTGTAGAGACTCTTCCCAGTGGCTCATATTATTTTAACATTTTTCAGTAGAAACCCTGAGAGTTTATCGGTTCTTCCAATTATACAAGAAAAGCAACAACCTGTTCAGGATTCCCCTGAACCCTCTATTTTAATATGCCTTTCTAGATAATTCCCAACATCCTGTATCCTTCATTCCTATAATTTATCATTATCGAACTTGTCAGAAACCCCAATATTCTGATCTCTTTTCCAAAAGCCCTGTTCCTATCCAACCCAGTATTGTTTCTCTTCAAACTTGGCCTCCCTCTGCTAATTCCATTCTTTCCTCTTCCACTGGGTTCACTAGATCCACTCACCCTTTCTATTATTAAAATATTAACCTGCAGGATGATAAAGAAGGAAGAGTACTAGGCTCTGAAATGAGTTTGAATATCATATCCAAATAAATCCCCTTAATCTGAGTTTCAGGTTCTCCATCTGAACCATTTGACCAAAATGTTAAACACAGATTGAAGTACTAGATAGCATTCTGATTAGTCTGATTCCTTAAAATCCTG
>NW_012121844.1:20947-22752 GCF_000951035.1 Colobus angolensis palliatus | reverse complement strand
CTGGGTTCATGCCATTCTCCTGCCTCAGCCTCCCGAGGAGCTGGGACTACAGGCGCCTGACATCACGCCTGGCTAATTTTTTGTATTTTTAGTAGAGAAGGGGTTTCTCCATGTTAGCCAAGAAAATCTCAATCTCCTGACCTTGTGATCCACCCGCCTCGGCCTCTCAAAGTTCGGGGATGACAGGTGTGAGCCACAGCTCCCAGGCAGTATATCACATTTTTCTAATGATCACTTTGATAGAGCAACTTAGAATCTACGATTTCAAAACACCAAGAGAATTATGTAAGTGAAAACCACAACATAATACAAAATTTTCAATGTGATCATCTTTGCTAGTCTTAACTAGAAATTACCCAGTGAACGCATTGTGAACTGGTTTGTGACTGTGGTGATCTATTTATTCTTTCTTATCATTGGTTAGATTGTCTAAGAAATATGAGTATCACCAATTTTATCAGCTTGCTCTGAAAATTAAATGAGAAAAAATAATCCTCCTTCTCCATATACTGAACACTTAAAAAATTATAGGTATTGTGTCCAGATTTTTACACACTTACCTTACAGAAGCCTCACAGAAATGCTCTGTTTCAAATTACAAGCATTTTGCCATGGTTTTTACACACTTACCTTATGGAATCTTCATAACAATCACATCATTTATAGATGAGGAAACTGAGGCTTTGGATGCCTCTGGGGGAACCTTGGGCCAGCAATGGCCAGAGGAGCTCCTAAACTTAAGCAGCATCAGTTGCCTCCCTACCTTTTGGCATCTTCTGGTGGCCAATGTGCTGCTGTCAGGTCCCCTGCTGGCTCTCAAATTCGACTGGGTAGACTCCACAGCAGTGGAGTCCGGCACTAATGCCACCACCACCTCGTGGATCTCAGATCTTCAGGACGGCTTCACCCGCCGCACCCTGAGCTGGCCACATTTGTGGCTGGCACTGGGAGACAGCGTGTTCCCGGTGCCTCTGCTCCTCTATATCGCAGCCTGCGTCTTCACTGTCTGCTCACTCATAGATGTCACAGCCACAGGCTGGCTCTGCAGAACGCCTGTGGCAGCCCTGACTGGAGCTGGCTTTGGTGCACATGTGGAAGTTTACTGTGGTCCACATGGGGCACCCTTGCTCTTCTCAGGAAACTTGGCCTTCGCTTGCCCCCAAGTCTGCAGAGCTCAACACCTATCGCTTCTTCCTGGCAACAGCGTGGCTGGCACAGGCAGCCCTGGGCCATGGGGTGGCACTGCACTAGCAGCCCACACCTTGCATCACCCCCATACCCTGAGCTGACTTGTCTGCTAAGAAAAACCTGCCAACATCTCTGGTTTATTTTGTAAGGACCTAGAGGCAGCAAGCCTGGGAGCTGTGACTGGGGGACAAGAGAGCACAGACGAATTCATTCTCCTTCCACCACTGCCCAACAACTGCAGACCACCAACTGAGGACCACCAACTGAAGAGAAACAACTGAGGGAACCAACTGAGGGCACTAACAGATGGCAACAAATGAGGGCACCCACTGAAGGCCACCAAGTGAAGGCCAGTTACCCTGCCAACCAGACTATATCCTGGTTCAGCGGAAACAATCAGGTCCAGAATCCCTTCCAGGCATCCCCATGGTGCTGGAACTTGAGAGCACAGGCACAAGGCTCACAAGGCCCCACCCTGCCAGCGGCCCCGCCCCACCTTTCATT
Organism: Colobus angolensis palliatus; assembly: GCF_000951035.1. Lineage (NCBI taxonomy): Eukaryota > Metazoa > Chordata > Mammalia > Primates > Cercopithecidae > Colobus > Colobus angolensis. The sequence continues at coordinate 21,060 of NW_012121844.1, read as the reverse complement.
CATTGCTGGCTGCAGGGACTTTCAGGTTTCTCACTGTGAAGAAGTTCCTAGGGATCATCCCTTGCAATGAATGATACTAAAATCACTGAAACCAAATCTGCCTCATGCAGTGT
>NW_012121844.1:16437-17613 GCF_000951035.1 Colobus angolensis palliatus | reverse complement strand
ACTTACCTTATCAAAGCCTCATAACAACCCCATGTTTTAAATTACAGGCATTATTCCCAGATTTTTACACACTAAGCTAATACAAGCCTCATAAGAGTCCCTTCTTTTAGAGATGAGCAAACTGAGGCTCAGAGGATTTAAAAGCTCATTCAGCATCACGTCGTAATGAGTGTTGGAACTGGGATTCAAATCCAGTTCTCTCTGACCCCAAAGGTGGTGCACCTTCACGAAGACCCAGTTATACCCCGCACATGGAGTGATCAAAACATGTGGATTCCCTTTCTCTGTCCTCTTATGGGTGAATCTCAAAGCTTTCATGGCCTCAGAACAATCCTAAACTCCCTCCCTGGTTGCCTGTAGTGGCCATGACTTCATTTTCATGATTAGGAATCTGCATCTTTGGACCACAAGCATCTCTGAACAATTGTTTTGATCAAGAAACAAAATTTTCTAGGCTTAGGTTACTAACTGTGAATTGTCTAGCTTCTCTGCAATAAAAAAAAAAGGGCTAGTCCATGTAAAAATATCACAGGATCCACTGAATTTGTGTAGAAAGGTTTGAAACTATAATGCAGGAGCATCTTACTGACAGCTGTGCAGGAAGATTAGTTGAAATACACAAAGCTAGAGCACCTCCAAAGGCCAGGTGTGGTGGTTCTTGCTTATCATGCCAGTAAAGTGGGAGGCCAAGGTGGGTGGATCTGTTGAGGCCAGGAGTTCAAGACTAGACTGGGCAACACCGCCAGAGGATCTTCTGAACTTAAGCAGTATCTATTGCCTCCCTACCTTTGGGCGTCTTCTGGTTGTCAATGTACTGCCGTCAGGTCCCTCGCTGGCTCCCAAATTCGTCTGGGCGTGCTCGAGAGCAGTGGAGTCCAACAGTACTGCCACCTCCACCACATGGATTCCACAGCTACAGGACAGCTTCACCCTCTGCACCCTGAGCTGGCTCCACTTGCAGCTGGCATTGGAGGACAGCGTTTTCAGGGGACCTCTGCTCCTGTATATCGCAACCTGTGCCTTTGCTGTCTGCATACTTGTAGATGTCAGAGCCACAGGCTGGCTCTGCAGAACCCTTGTGCTGGCTGTGACTGGGGCTGCCTTTGGTGCACATGCGACAGTTTAATGTGGTCCACATGGGGCACCCCTACTCTTCTCAGGCAGCTGGACCTTCAC
>NW_012121844.1:14097-15772 GCF_000951035.1 Colobus angolensis palliatus | reverse complement strand
GGCCCCGCCCCACCTTTCATTCACTGCTGGCTGCAGGGACCTTTCAGGTTTCTCACTGTGAAGAAGTTCCTAGGGATCATCCCTTACAATGAACGATGCCAAAATTACTAAAACCAAATCTGCCTCATGCAGTGTCTGGGATTCATAGAATCACCTTTGCCCCACAATCTCTGAAACATTTACAAACTAGAGAGAGAGATTTCTGCAGGTGCTTTCAGAGAAAACACTGCCATGAGCTAACCCTACTCTAAAATGTCAAGTCATATTTCATATATACACATATATATCCAAACCACATATATTCGATTTACATTTTTGAAAATAATACGTATGTTCAATCAAATTAACAAGACTAACACGAGAAATTTTCTAATATTTACTCACTAAGTACATCACATTTTTCTAATGATCACTTTGATAGAGCAACTTAGAATCTACGATTTCAAAACACCAAGAGGATTGTGTAAGTGAAAACCACAACATAATACAAAAGTTTCAATGTGATCATCTTTGTTAGTCTTAACTAGAAATTACCCAGTGAACGCATTGTGAACTGCTTTGTGACTTTGGTGATCTATTTATTCTTTCTTATCATTGGTTATATTGTCTAAGAAATATGAGTATCACCAATTCTATAAACTTGCTCTGAAAATTAAATGAGAAAAAATAATCCTCCTTCTCCATATACTGAACACTTAAAAAAAATAGGTATTGTGTCCAGATTTTTACAAACTTACCGTATAGAAGCCTCATAGAAACACTCTCTTTTAAATTACAAGCATTTTGCCATGGTTTTTACACACTTACCTTATGGAAACCTCAAAACAATCACGTCTTTTATAGATGAGAAAACTGAGGCTTTGGATGCCTCTGGGGGAAACTTGGGCAAGCAATAGACAGTGGAGCTCCCGAATTTAAGCAGTATCTGTCACCTCCCTACCTGTAGGTGTCTTCTGGTGGCCAATGTGCTGCTGTCTGGACCCTCGCTGGCTCCCAAATTCGACTGTGCAGGCTCCAAAGCGTGGAGCTGGCTCTAGTGCCACCTCCACCTCATGGCTCTCAGAGCTGCAGGACAGCTGCACCCACCACATCCTGAGATAACCCATCTTGTGGATGGCATTGGGGACAGTGTGTTCCGGGCGCCTCTGCTCCTGTATACCGTGGCCTACGTCTTCGCTGTCTGTCCACTCGTAGACATCAGGGCCACAGGGTAGCTCTGCAGAATACTTGTGCCAGCCCTGATTACGGTTGCCTTTGGTGCATATGCGACAATTCAGTGTGGACCCCATGCGGCACCCCGGCTATTCTTGGGCAGCTTGGGCCTTCACTTGCCCCCAAGTCTACAGAGCTAAACACCTTTCACCTTTTCCTGGCAAAAGCATTGCTGGCACTGGCAGCCCTGGGCCATGCGATGGCATTGTGATACCAGCCCACACCCTGTGTCACACCCATGCCTTGAGCTGACTTGTCTGCTAAGAAAAACCTGCCAACATGTTTGGTTTATTTTAGAAGGGCCTTGATGCAACAAGCCTGAGAGCTGTGACTGCGGGAAGAGTGAGCACAAATGGATTCATCCTCCTTCCACCACCGCCCAACAACTGAGGACCACCAACTGAGGAACACCAACTGAAGAGAAACAACTGAGGGTACCAACTGAGGGCGCTAACTGAAGGAA
>NW_012121844.1:11913-12302 GCF_000951035.1 Colobus angolensis palliatus | reverse complement strand
GCGCGCCTCTGCACCTGTATATCCCAGCCTGTGCCTTCACTGTCTGCACACTCGTAGACGTCGGAGCCATAGGCTGGCAGAACCCTTTTACTGGCCGTGACTGGGGCTGGTTTTGATGCACACGCGACAGTTTACTGTGGTCCACATGGGGCACCCCTGCTCTTGGGCAGCTTGGACCTTCGCTTGCCCCCAAGTCTGCAGAGTTCAACACCTATTGCCTCCTCCTGACAAAAGCATGGCTGGCACAGGCAGCCCTGGGCCATAGGTGGCACTGTGCTAGCAGCCCACACCCCACATAAGCCCCATACCCTGAGCTGACTTGTCTGCTAAGAAAAAGCTGCCAGCCTGTCTGGTTTATTTTAGAAGGGCCTGGAGGCAACAAGCCCGAG
>NW_012121844.1:6607-8013 GCF_000951035.1 Colobus angolensis palliatus | reverse complement strand
GCAGGAGCAGCTCCCAAGGCCAGGTGTGGTGGTTCTGCCTGTGGTTCCAAAAAAGTGGGAGGCCAAGGTGGGTGAATCACTTGAGACCAGGCGTTTGAGACCAGCCTGGGCAACACAGTGAGACCCTGTCTCTACAAAAAATCATTTCTTATTACTAGAATCAAGAAGAGTATCTCTAACCCTCAGCCATTACTTTAGGAGAGAGAGCTCTGCTCTAGAACTCAAGATATGAAATAGGGAGTCCCACTGTGGCTACTTAAGTTTAAATACAAGAGCTGTCAGACATTTCCTCTACTGTAATGAAATCTGTAGCATCCATTTTGTATTTTGAAAACTTAGTTTTGACCAGCCTAGGAAAAGAAGAAGACTCAGAAGTGGGCATTTGGTCAGGGCAATGAAAAGTAACCGGCTGGATGCAACAGGAAAGAAGAAGGGGTGGAGAGTCGAGTCAGAGCAAGTTCTCCTGTTTGGGGCAGGGGATAGGAAAGCGAACTAGGGGCAGGAGGGAGGAGCTTTAGGCTGTGGATGCCTCTTGGGGGAACCTTGGGTGAGCAAGGCCAGAGGAGCTCCTAAGGCCAAGCGGTATCTGTCGCCTCCCTACCTTTTGGCATCTTCGGGTCGCCAATGTGCTGCTAGTCATGGCTCCTGGATCAGACTGGGCAGGCTCCAAATCAGTGGAGTCTGGTGCTACTCCCACCTCTACGTGGTGGATTTCAGATCTGCAGCATGGCTCTGAACACAGCACACTCAGCAGGCCCTGCTTGGAGCTGGCATTGGGGGTCAACGTGCTCTGGGCGCCTCTGCTCCTCTGTGCTGGGGCCTGCGCCTTTGCTGGCCGCCCACTCATAGATGTCAGAGCCGCAGGATGGCTCCACAGAAGCCCCGAGGGGGCCCTGCCTGGGGCTGGCTTTGGTGCACATGCGACAGGTCAGCGTGGTCCCCATGGTGCACCTCTGCTCTTCTCAGGCAGCTGGGGCCTTCGCTTGCCCCCACGCCTGCAGAGCTGAGCACCTGCCCCCTCTCCCCAGGAAGGGCCCCCAAATGACTCCAACTGAAGGCATCCACTGAAGGCTCCAACTGAAGGCCGGTTGCCCTGACAACCAGATCGCGTCCTGCTTAGGAGGAACCAATCAGGCCTTGAGTTCCCTCCATGCTCTGCCCTTCCATTTGTGATGTGGAAGCCCAGGCACTGCCTCACAAGGTCCCGCCCCCACAGCAGCCCCGCCCCATCTTTCATTTATTAGTACCTGGGAGCAACTTTCAGGTTTCCTCACTGTGAATTATGAATATGAACTATATTAAAATGACTATAATCCAATGTGCTTCATGCATTATCTGGCATCCAAAGGATCCTCTTTCGCCCATGTTGGGGTTTTTGAAACTGGAAAGAAGACTGATTTCTGCAG
>NW_012121844.1:5063-6557 GCF_000951035.1 Colobus angolensis palliatus | reverse complement strand
ACGTATTGAACGTACCTGGCTAGTGCTAAGAAGTGCTAAGAGGGGCTCCAAAAGCCCCGTATTTATGATGATGCAATCTTTATATTTGAAATACTAGTGATGCAATAAAATGTTCTACTTTATCTCTCACCTTTAATTTCATGGTATTATCATCCACCCTCTCTATTCTAACTAAGCATTTCCTTCATCATCCCCAAGAAATAGCAAAACCACTGAAAATAAACATTTCAATCTTAGGTTTACTGTTGAAAGAAGTGTGTTGTTTGTGTCTCAGTTTATTATTATAGAGCCAAATTCCCAGTGAGGAAGCAGCATGAGCTGGAATTCATGCCCTTCATTTGGAAAGACTGCAAATCATTGACATTCTTTTTTCTTTTGCTAAATATTTTAGAAAATTATAATTCTCTTTATGCTGTAAAGGGATCTTAAAATGACGGGGATATATTTGTATTCTCCATGACAGTGTACACATTCCTTCTCTTAGTTTAGTACAAAAATAGTACTTAAGGAAATTCTGTGGAATAATAGAAATTCTAAGTAACAACTAGAGTTGAGATTTTTCATAAAACAAAATGTATGAACTTTTATTGTTGTTTGTTCGATTTGAGACAATCTAGCTCTGTTGCCCAGGCTGGAGTGTAGTGTTGTGATCTCGGCTCACTGCTTCCTCCACATTCAGTTTCAAGACAATCTCCTCCATCAAACTCCCAAGTAGCTGGGAGTACAGGCAGACGCCGCCACACCCGGCTTAGTTTTGTGTTTTTAGTAGAGACAGGGTTTCGCAATGTTCGCCAGGCTCGTCTCCAGCTCCTGACCTCCAGTGATCTGCCTGCCTCTGCTTCCCAAAGTATAACAATTTTTAAACATTTGCAGTTGACCTTACCATTCAGTAATGTAGAAATTCATCAGGGTCCTGAATAATTATAATCTATCTTTATCTGCCCACATTGTTTACCAGGTGCATCTTCTCCAGCAAGTTCTTCAGCATCCTTTCCAGAAGCATTCAACAGCCAAGGAAGCAGGCTACACCTCATCTACTCCTTCCTGGGTTAAAGATTTCAAACTTAGTTGCTTAATTCGGGAAAAATAAATTAAAAATAAATTAAAGAATTCCTCTATCATTATACACAACATAGAATAATCTGTTTAAGAAATTGTTTTTGATCATCCACATTGTCATGCCAATCCCACATTTGGTAATAATGATTATATGCAAATATTTTTAGCCATCTAAACTGGAACACATTCTTTGAAACAACTTCATGATGATTTTTGTTCTAATCCGTAAGTTTAATGGAATAATAAGGTGTTTTTGATAAACCACATGAGTTATTCTCAATGATTACAAGATCTTATGACATTGTAATCAAAATGGATCATTAGAGTCTGTCGTGGTGGCTCACGCTTGTAATCCCAGCACTTTGGGAGGACGAGGCAGGCGGACCACCTGAGGTCAGGAGTTCAAGACCAGGCTGGCCAACATGGTGAAATCCC
>NW_012121844.1:0-1141 GCF_000951035.1 Colobus angolensis palliatus | reverse complement strand
AATAGCCAACACAATATTAGAAAAGAAGAAAATCAGGGGACTACTGCTAGCCAATTTCAACATTTACAAGAAATCTACAGCAATCAAGACAGTATGGTATTGGCAAAGAACAGACAAATAAATCAGTGGAACTCCAAAATAGGCTTATACAAAGGGGCAAAAGTAATAAAGAAAAGATAGTCTTTTCAACAGATAGTGCTGGCACAAGTGGATATCCATATGGAAAAACAAAAACAAAGAACCTAGACTTAGATCTTGCATCATTCAAAAAATTTAACTTAAAATGGATCAGAGAGCTAAGTAAGCTATAAAACTTCTAGAAGATAACATAGAAGAAAATCTAGATGACCTTGGGTATGGCAGTGACTTTTTAGATACAACACCACCAATGACATCATCCATGAAATAAACAGTTGATAAGCTGGACTTCATTCAAATTAAAAACCCTTGTGAAGTGCAAAATCAAGAGAATGAAAGGACAAGTCACAGATGGGCAGAAGCATTTGCAAAAGACATATCTGATAAAATACTGTTATCCAAAATATACAAACCATTAAAACTCAACGGTAAGAAAATGAATAGTCCAATTAACAAACTGACAAAAGGTCTGAAAGACACCTCACCAAAAAAGATACTGATGACTAATGACATATGAAAAAAGTGCTCAACATCATATGTCATTAGGGAATTGCAAATGAAAAATGATACCACTACATATTTATTACAATGGCTAAAATTCAAAACACTGGCAATACCAAATGCTGACAAGGATGTGGAACAATAAGAACAATCATTTCTTGTTGGAGGGAGAAAAAAATGGAGTGGCATCTTAATAAGACAGTTTGGCAGTTGCAAAACTAAACACACTTTTTCCATATGATCCTGCAATTGCACTCCTGTTTGCTGAAGTGAGCTGAAAACTGATATTTACACAAATGGCTGCACACACATTTCTAGCTGCTTTATCCATAACTGCCGTTTGATGGCAACCAAGATGTTCTTCAATAGGTGAACGAATAAATGAACTGTGGTTCACTCAGACAGCAGAATATTATTCAGTGATAAGAAGAAATGGGCTGGGCACGGTGGCTCACGCTTGTAATCTCAGCAATTTGGGAGACTGGAACAGGTGGATTGCTTG
>NW_012121843.1:0-1507 GCF_000951035.1 Colobus angolensis palliatus | reverse complement strand
CCATTCCCAAATCCTCATGAAAAAAAGAATGAAAATAAAATACCTCCTAGGGGCCGGGCGTGGTGGCATACGCCTGTAATCCCAGCACTTTGGGAGGCTGAGTCGGGCAGATCACGAGTTCAGGTGATCGAGACTATCCTAGCTAACACGGTGAAACCCCGTCTCTACTAAAAATACGAAAAATTAGCTGGGTGCGGTGGCAGGTGCCTGTAGTCCCAGCTAACTCAGGGGGCTGAGGCAGGAGAATGGCGTGAACCCAGGAGGCGGAGCTTGCGGTGAGCCGAGGTGGCGCCACTGCACTCCAGCCTGGGCGACAGAGCGAGACTCCGTCTCAAAAACAAAAACAAAAACAAAAAACCTCCTAGGGTTAGACTTCTTTTATAGTGTCACTACCCATGTGTCTGGTATAGACTGATGATTTTCTTACCCAAGGAACAGCTATATCAGAATCACGTGGGGTACTTGTTAAAGCTGCAGGTTCCTGGGTTCCAGTCTGGGATGAGGCCTGGTAATCTGTATGTTCAACAGGATGCCACCACCACTCCCACTCTGCTGTAAGTAGGGGGCACGGCAACAAAACAGAGAGGGCCTGGCTCTCTGACTGCAAATCCTGTGTCCTGCCTCATCCCTACCATTGTATATACACAACACTGCCTTTCCAAGTCACCTTTTCCCTAGGAACTCCAAACCTCTTGTAGTTGATCTCTTTTATTTTATTTTATTTTTCCTTTTTTGACAGAGTTGCTCTGTTGCCTAGGCTGGAGTGCCACTAGTGGTGCAGTCACAACTCACTGCAACCTCCACCTCCTGGGCTCAAGTGGTCCTCCCACCTCAGCCTCCTGAGTAGCTAGGACTACAGGTGCACACCACAACACCCAGATAATTTTTGTATTTTTTTGTAGAGATGGGGTGTTGCCATCCCAGCACTTTGGTAGGCCAGAGTAGTGATGTTATCTCCTACTCCACACAGACCAGTGCACCAGGCTTCAGGGCTTCCTGATCTTCCATAGTTCTGGGGATGGCACTGGCTCAGGCTTTACCTTCCTGGTGATGGAGCAGCTTTCTGTTGACTATGGCAAGAAGTTCAAGTTGGAATTTTCTTTTTTTTTTTGAGACGGAGTTTCACTCTTGTTGCCCAGGCTGGAGTCCAATGGCATGATCTCGGCTCACTGCAACCTCTGCCTCCCAGGTTCAAGTGATCCTCCTGCCTCAGCCTCCCTAGTAGCTGGGATTACAGGCATGTGCCACCACGCCTGGCTAATTTTGTATTTTTAGTAGAGACGGGGTTTCTCCGTGTTGGTCAGGCTGGTCTTAAACTCCCGACCTCAGATGATCTGCCCACCTCAGCCTCCCAAAGTGCTGGGATTACAGGCATGAGCCACCACGCCCAGCCTCAAGTTGGAATTTTCTATCTACCCAGTCCACCAAGTGTCCATGACTGTTGTAGAACCCTGTAACTCCATCTTGACCACCCACACCACACTGGAACACTCAGACTGCCTTCATG
>NW_012121842.1:0-3463 GCF_000951035.1 Colobus angolensis palliatus | reverse complement strand
TAAAGTATTTGAATGTAAATTTTTTTATTTTTATTTTTTTCTTTTGAGACAAAGAGTCTCAACTCACACTGTAGCTCTGTCGCTCAGGCTGGAGTGCAGTGGCGTGATATCAGCTCACTGCTCCCTGGTTCAAGCGATTCTGTCCCAGCCTCCCAAGTAGCTGGGAATACAGGCATGCACCACTATGCACAGCTAATTTTTTCTATTTTTAGTAGAGATGGGGTTTCACCGTGTTGGTCAGACTGGTCTCACACTCCTGGCCTCAAGTGATCTGCCCACCTCGGCCTTCCAAAGTCTTGGAATTACAGGTGTTGAGCCACCATACCTGGTCCCATTTTAACTTTTTAATATACATAACTGTAATACATCAGGTTGGAAATGAACAGCCATGAGTGGTAAGAACCAGGTGACAGCAAAACAAATAAATAACTTAAACTATGACCTTTGTCCTAAATTTGTATTGTGGCTGTACATGGGTTAAGAACCATGAAGCAACAGTCGTGAATCTATATAAAACAGTTTGGAAAGTGCTTATAAGTAACTCAGTTATATTGCTAAATTTCTAAAATTTAAGACCTGTGCTAGAAACTATAGAACTGGCAGGAAAAAAACCAAGACAATGTTTGCTATAGATATAGAGATCAAGAAAAATAAAAATATATGAGAAAAGGAATTAAAAATTAATAAATTTTGTAGGACCATCTCAACAATCCTAAGTATAATAATAATATTTGAAAACGAAGCAAATCTGAGTATGTTCCAAGGAGCAAGAATAGGGTTGTTTGTAACACAGGAATAGTAGGTGTGAAGTAAATTATACCTGCTGAATTAATGTACAACCAATCATCTTGTATTTTTTTCATAGTCATTAATGTGCAGAAGAAAAAAAGGTTTGAAAGTTTAGAAATTATTCCAACCCCCATAACTACATCTCTAGGTAGTTTAGAACATGTCACAGAAGAAAAAAAAAAGAAAAAGGGAAAGGGAGAAACTATTAAAGTATTTATGAATCATATTTAAATAAGTAATAGGTAAGTAAAAAAACAGTAAATCTGGCCAAGCGCAGTGGTTCATGCCTATAATCCCAGCACTTTGGGGGTTTGAGGTGGGAGGATCACTTGAGGCCAGGAGTTAAAGACCAGCCTGGGCAACTCTTTTTTTTGTAGAGACTGTTCTCTACAAAAAAGTAAAATAAGAATAAAATAATTGTAAAAACAATGGATTTGAACTATACAGCTATTTTTAAGTTGTAATCAAAGGCTGTTATATTATCTCTATAGTTCTTTGCAACACTACTATTAATTTCATAAATTTCAAATGCAGTTATTGAGAAGTCACATTATTTTTTTGCAGATAATCTTACAGCACCATCTTCTGGTATAAGATCACTGTGCATAGTCTAACAATCAGAAAATAACAATCATGGTTACTATCCTAGTTTTATTATATTTAGTACAACTTTACAGTACATGAAATTTAAAAATTCAAGATCTAACAACAAACTTGGTAACCAAAGAGAGATGTTCTCTGTTAAACAAGAGCAGAGGTTACCTAACACTGGGCTTATTAATGCAATCAGTTGTGGGAGACAAAACTAAATTTAAAACAGAATTTTTAAAAGGTTCGGAAAAGGGAAGGCTAAAAAGAAAACTAAGTTTACCAGATCAACAGAATAGAACAGTGACCGGTAATAGCTGTCAGACTTCTAAGACTGAAGTGTTGGCATATGGTAATGGCTACAGCAGTACTGCCGCCTATACCAAAGGTAAGAGGAAACAGCTCCAAATGAGGCAAAGGCTTAAATCAGACATGTAGGAAGAATAAATTCCATCCCACCAGATACCATATGAAAAATACATGACAAAAATATATACATATAAATGTACACATATACTCATATCATAAAAGACATGATATCCCTTAATGTTTAACTGAGTCCTAATGAGATATACAGGAATAAACAGTAAGTCTATACTCCTAGAGGGAATAGTGTTTGCTCAGAAGTCATTGTTTTTAGCTAACATTTTACTGCTTACTTCATGCCAGGATCTACTAAGAATTTTCAACAGATCTCTTTTAAATTAACTTAGTTAAGTCTGTTTATTATCTTATTCAGCTGAGAGAACTTGTATTTGAAAGTTAACTAAATGGCTAGTAGTTAAGTACTGCACAAGACGTAAAGCTACACAGAAAGTTTGATTCCAGAGCAAGCCAACTACAGTGACTTGCAATTTAGATATACAACTAATCTACATGAAACTGGTAAACGGTAGTACATACTGATGTCGTCTAAATGCACACTCAGAGAATTTAAATAGTCTGACTTTTCTACTGATCCCACAATTTGAAATACTGGAAACATGCAGGAAGTTTTAAAGTTAACTTCCAATAACACCATAATAGATAACATTTACTATGTGTCAGCCACTGTTCTAACTCATTTACTCCTCCCAAAAGTCCCAAGACATTGGTAGTGCTATCATTTCCATTTTACAGGTTGAAACCAAACAGGCTGCAGAGTCTATGCTCTTAACTGCAACTCCATGTTGTCCCTAAGGTATATCATAATTTAGATTCTATGTATTCTATGAATGTACAACTACAAAGTAACATCTGCTTCCTGGAATGGCAATCTAAGGAGATGATGTGCACTACTTAGTGCATTGTTATTTTACTTTATTGTCATGTCAACTGGTTTGACCTATTGTAACGCTGTTAAACAGAATAATACGAACACACTTCTAGATAAATCTAGATAGGTAGATTCCTCTAATATTCTAGATTATTCTAAATAGAAAAATTCTTTATAGTTCAATTTAGTTTTTAATAAAAAACTAAATTGAAAAGCCAACAATTTAGAAGGTTTTTAGAGAAATGTTAACAACTACCCATATTAGTGACTTACCTTGAAATACTTCCTTCTCATTCGAGTCATATTCATCAACATAACTCCAGAGTTTACTCCAGTTTTTCCATAGTATGGATGCCTAGCAAAGCGATTATACCATCCTATTCGAGGTTCCTCATGTTCTGGTGCCATTGCAGCAATTTGTGTGGAATTAAATTTCTTTAGTAAAGACCAAATATCATCAACTGGTCGTAAAAAAAGGATATCAGTGTCGACATACAATAGTGAATCAACTTCTTTCAGGATTAACTACAAGGAGAGATATTTGAATGATTAACTATAATTCTATTTTAAAAAGAAACATAAAAGCACCTCTAATTGTATAAGATACATCTAAGAGATTAGCTAATTTATATTATTTTAAGGTAATCTTTCCTAAATCTGTCATTTTTAACAATAGCATATATATAAAGATACTATGCTAACCTTCACATTAACTTTCAGAGAAGATATTAAAAACAAACCAAAACAAATACTCAATTACAAAAATTGAGAGAATATAAAATTGAGAGAATAAAAAATTGAGAGAATATAAAACAAATACTCAATTATAAA
>NW_012121841.1:0-5083 GCF_000951035.1 Colobus angolensis palliatus | reverse complement strand
GCGCCTGCTACCATGCCTGGCTAATTTTTTGTATTTTCAGTAGAGACAGGGTTTCACCGTGTTAGCCAGGATGGTCTCGATCTCCTGAACTCGTGATCCGCCGGCCTCGGCCTCCCAAAGTGCTGGAATTACAGGTGTGAGCCACCACGCCTGGCCCAAACCAACCTCATTTATTCCACTTCTTCAATGTCCTACAGGTAAATAATCACCACAAAAATTTTCCACAACTGATACTGTCACTCCATGTGTTCAAAACCCAGCTTTTCTAGTCCCTTCATGAATTGAACCACATCATGCAAACCTCCCTCTTGAATCCCTTCTCCTCCAAGAGAAGTATCAGATTCCATTCCTGATGTTCCTGCTTAGAAGAACCTTGATTCTTCTATCTGGAAACCTTCACATCTTCAGACTACAACTAACCCCATGCAACATGGATCACTGCTTTATTCTGCTGCAATAGAAACCCTGGCACTCAAACATCTCACAGTACATCAGCAAATATTAATCATGCAACAAAATAATTGTCATGAAAATCCAGAAGGACACTAGAAATTATTTTGTCTAATCCTCTATATTTTAGGGTTGAGCTAACCAACACGTAATGAAATGAAATGACATCCTATATCTAACTCTGTCTTCAATTGTGAATATTGGAACGCTTAAGGAAACTGACTCTTGCCTTTTCTGTTATGTATGCTGTGTTTCTCATATCGGCCTTGTCCCCCAACTCCCCTGTAGTTGCTGATAAGAAATTCTGTACAAAACCGGCATTAACAAAGTTTTGTTATTTAAAAAATGCTACATATAAAACAGGAAAAAAAGAAACCTTGAATATACAGTATTAGAAACTAAGGTTATAAATTATGCTGAAAATCATCTGCTATTTAGTCTAAACAATATACACTGCCCTGCCTCATTGGCCTTTTGTGAATGCCCAATGAAAAAACATAGATAAAGTGCTCTGAAAAATATAAGAGCTATAAAAATACAAAGCATTGTATGTAGATCAACCAGATTATCTCTCTTTGATCCTAACTTTTAATTTAAATTTTTTTTTTTTCTTTTTGAGACAGAGTCTTGCTGTGTTGCCAGTGCAGTGGCATGATCTCAGCTTACTGCAACCTACGCCTCCTGAGTTCAAGTAATTCTCCTGCCTCAGCCTTCCGAGTAGCTAGGATTACAGGCACACACCACCACACCTGGCTAATTTTTGTATTTTTGGTAGAGATGTGGTTTTGCCATGTTGGCCAGGCTGGTCTCAAACTCCTGACCTCAAGTGATCCGCTCCCCTCCCCCCCCCGGCCTCCCAAAGTGCTGGGATTACAGGCATGAGCCACCACACCCGGTCATAAAATTTAACTTTAAAATCCAATTTTCTTCATCATGCTTGGAATCAGATGATAGTATCCACAAGAAGAAAGTAATATTAAAAAGCCACTTTCTTAATCACATCATTTAACTGCTTAAGAATTTCCTCCTTTGAGATGTGTGAAGAAAACAATTACAGCTATAAAATCTGACAACTAAAGACTATTTTTTATACTTTTATACTTCTAATAAACTACAAACAAAAGAATACATGTTTGTAAGAATAAAATTAAGTCAACAGAAACCAAAAAGTTTACTGGTAACTAACTACAAAAATCCCAGAAATTTTAGTTTAATTTACTGCAATATTTGAATTAAATGGAAGGGGTGTATTTCAGATACTTTGTGACTATAAACATCAGAATTGTAATACAGCAAGTACCATGATACATTAGACCTACAGACAGAGATAGGGAGAATTCTGGATAGAAATTATTAGAGCACACCAACTAAAATAGTATCAAATACAGAAGCAAAAATAAAGCAAGGGACCTCTGCAGTACAGAAATGGACAGGTTCAGAGGAGATGGCACTGTACCCTGGCAGAGTAAGGAGAGAAAACACCTTGAGAAAATCTATACTGAAACATATCAAGTTCCAGAACACTCAAGAACCACTTTACTCAAAAGATTCACTAATGAAGAAGTAACTACAGATGTACTTTTTAAATCTTCTCCTATGTATCTTACTTGCACCCATTTCATTAAAGAGTTTTTTAAGCTTAAAACACCTGGGATAAAATTCCTCTTTCCTTCAGTTCTTTAGGCCAAACATAAGGCCTAATCACTGCTTTTATTCACATTTACCCTGTCATCTTCCTCTATTTCCCTCTCCTTCTTTCCTCGGTAGACTCTGAAGAAAACTGACAAGTAGATGTTAATTCCAAGGAAAAGCAAGCCAGGGAAGGGGAGAACCCAGGGGAAAGAAAGGCCAAGTTGGAGAATAGAGCTGCTGCTTTGACTTGGCCTTTCCATCCCTGTGTATCCAGCTGGTATCTGGGAGCCATGATAAAAGAATTACCTGTTTTGTTTGTCTCTGGAATTAACATCCGCTCCTCTATCTATCAGCAGTTGACATATTGTTGGCCTACTCATCTGAGTAGCCAGAACAAGTGGTGTCCGCCCATCCTAAGCAAGAGGAAAAATAAAACAGCATTAAGACAACAGATCTCCCAACATGTAGAAGTTAGAATACATTAGTTGAAATGAGAATAAACATCACAGACTAACTTACTACATCTTTGGCATTCACAGAGGCCCCATGGTCACAAAGCAGCTGTATGCTAGAAGGACAATCTGCCATTGCTTTAAGGAACAAAAGAAAATGACAAATGGTGAACATCTGTTGGTAAGACACATGGTGTTTTTCTAGATCCATATAAGGAATAAGTTCTTCAGTTTTTAAACTACCAAGCTTCACATCCTTCACTCTCAGTTTAGCATTATAAGCATCAATTTTTCATCTGAAAATGGATTAGACAAGATCATATTATAAATTGTCTACAATTTATTAGGACCAAGGAATAATGTCAACCTTGTAGAAGACAAGAACACACTACTATTCTAAGGATAAGCACAGATAATAAAAATCAAAGTTAAATTTTGTACTTACAGTATATTTTTAAACATGGCTATAACTGACTTGATCCTTGAAGTGTTGGCTCAGGTTTTTTAAAGAATCATATCCGTTTTTTATAGAATAGTCACAGTAAGTAAAGTATGAATCATACAATCCATATTTCTCATAAAAGCAGAGATTGCAATGTCCACCTTTATGCAAAGTAAGGTCATTTTGCTAATAATTATAAAATCACATTATGTTTCTTTGACTAACACTATAGTTCATATTTATATTAGGAAAACTTATTGTTAAATTCATAAAATAGGATTATGTTTACAATCCTCATGAATTTTTTAAGCCTTATGAGTTGACATAAATTATAAGCACAAAAAGTACTGACAAAGTGAGCATTCTTTTTTTTTTTTTGGTGAAATAACAGAATTAAACCAACATAAGAAAATCAAGTAAATTTTCACTTTTCGTCTCTAATCCAGCAAATCTTTATATAAAATGTATAACCAGCTTTAAGAAAAAGATAAACTGAACTTGAATACATTAATTCAGGAACTGTAAAATTAGCGACCCTTTAGGTCCAACTATAAATGAGAATTTAAAAATGTAAAGCATAATAAATTCCAGAGTTTACAGATTACTAGACCATGAAGAACCACTTAAAACCAAAAAGAGAAAACGGTATATACCACCCAGAAATCCTAGACTTTGAGCTAGACGAAGTAAATGAGTTGGTTTATACACCCCCTTCTTTAGGAGTATGTGGGAAGTAGGGGCTTTGGAGATATTTGGAAGGCCAGAGGGTTGAACTGTAGTAGAAAATGCAGTATTTTACCAATTTGTTCTCCTCTTCTTCTACTATAGAGTAGGTGGAATATGACTAGTCACCTAGAGAGTTTATTTCTGAGCCTCCTTTGCAGATAAATATAGCCAATTGATTTTGCTCCTATCAGTAGAATATGAATGGAGAATAATCTACTACTTTCAAATCTGAGCTCTAGACTTTGGGCATGTATTCCACTAGGCTCTCTCCTCCTTCCTGCTAGCTAGAATATGGCTATGACCACAGCTCTGCTTCAACGTTGTAGTTAAGGAAGATACCCAGAGGTAAGTGGAGAAACAAGATAGAAAGAATTCAGTTTTAAAATGACCATGAGTGACCTGTCAATATATATCACTCAACAATTTTTTTAATAAGCAGCTGATATTAGAGTTCTTTTGTTATAGCAACTTAGTTTCCATCCTAGCTAATGCATCTAACTAATAAATATTAAGATTTCAATTGGTCAAGTTGTACCAGTTTTTAAAGCAGGGATAATAAAATATACAGTTAACTCACAGGGGTCACTGTGAGGCTCAAATGATAATGGAAAAATGCTTTGCAAATACAGTAATACCCTTCTATATTAAAAAAAAAGAAAGAAATGCATTGTGTGAGAAATTATCATACAAACACATAAAATACAAAAAGTAAAATTTTTAAAAAAAAGGTATAAAATTTTGAAGGAAATTTGAAGTATAATATGCCTTCAGTGCAGACCACCTTAATCTACTGCATATATTCCATATATATGAAAAGAGAAAGTAGACTGTTTTTTTCCCTTTGGCCTTATAGTTAAATGTAGGAATATCAGACTTAGCAAGAGGTCAGGTTATCTTACATTCCAAAAATATCTAAATATGTAACTTTTTTTAAAGTACTTTCTTTAAGACACCTAAAGAATAATGCAAATAAATTTAGACATGCAAGTATAATAAAATCTCTAAAAATTATCAGTATAAATCTTTTTTAAAATATAGCACATTACAGTGATATGAAATTCAGCACTGACATATCTAAAGGAAAACAGCTACCACCATTAATTAAGAAATTATTATGTGCCAGGCACTACTTATGATTTGATTATACTTATTAATACTACTTATTGCAGTAGTATTATTAACTTCATTTTGCAAATGACAAAAAAGAGGTTCAGACATGTTAATTAGGTAAACATAGTTTAAGGAAAGTCTTCTTCCCATTTCTCCAGTTCCCAAAGATATGAAACACACACACACACACACACACACACACACATTTTCTGTTTCTCTCTTTCTCTCTCTCTCTCTCTCACAAACACACACACACACACAGCTTGGAGCT
>NW_012121840.1:0-1507 GCF_000951035.1 Colobus angolensis palliatus | reverse complement strand
CTTGCTGTTGGATTTCGGGTCCACTCAGATAATCCAGGGTGACCTCATCTCCAGATCCTTAATTTAATAACATCTGCAAAAGCACTTTCCACATAAGCCCTCTCTGGGGTTCAGGATGTGGATTTACCTTCCTGGGGGGCCACCATTCAACCCTCTACAGCCACCTTCCCAAAACAGTCCCTAAGATCCAGTTGCTGGGCGCCTGCTATACGCGAGGTAAGGGGCTCTGGTTGCTGTCTCAACAGCCCTACCAGGCGGCCACTGAAACCCACTTTACAGTGAGGAGAGAGAAGCTGAGGGAGGAGCAGGATCCAAACCTAGAACCTCAGTCCATGACCTTTCTCCTACTTTCCACCCCGATTGTGCAAGAAAGGTCTTTGCAAACTGATCACAATGAAAAAATATTCCTTCTTATCTTCATGCCCACAAGCCCAGCCCAGATCCCATTTCTCGGTGTTTTTTTTTTGTTTGTTTTGTTTTTTTTGAGACAGAGTTTCACTCTTGTTGCCCAGGTTGGAGTGCAATGGCATGGCCTCAGCTCACTGCAACCTCCTCCCAGGTTCAAGCGAGTCTCCTGCCTCAGCCTTCCAAGCAGCTGGGATTACAGGCACCCACCACACCACCATGCCTGGCTAATTTTTTGTACTATTAGTAAAGATGGGGTTTCACCATGTTGGTCAGGCTGGTCTTGAACTCCTGACCTCAGGTGACCTGCCCGCCTTGGCCTCCCAAAGTGCTGGGATGACAGGCCTGAGCCACTGCGCCCGGCTCTCGGGTTTTTTAATGGTTTGTTGGTTCGGGCGAGCACGCAGGCTAGCAGCAGTGAATGGCGAGGCAGGGCTGTCTTTCTTCTTTCCAGCTCTCTCCCTGCTCAGCTCCTCCTCTTGGCCTCGGGTCCTTCAGAAACCCCCCGAAGTCCCCTGCAGAGGTGGACACATGGGCTGGTGCTCTCTGAACAGGGCCACCTGCAATTCCCAGCTGCAGCCCGGGCCTCCTGCCGACCCCGGGACATCAGCAGCCCTTGCTTCTCAGTGTCCCTCAGCGCCGTTTCAGGGCACCCCTTCCAGGCTCTGCTCATTGAAACGGGGCCTGCTCTGCAAGCTGCTCAATTTCAGAAATCTTCGGCAGCTTGGGGACATTCAAGGTCATCCTGGGCTCCCAAAGTCATAGCCACCCACCTCCAAAAAGCCCTGCAGTCCTGCAAACCAGAAGGAAATGGTATTTATTCCCTTTCCCGAGCTTCCACGGGCTTTGCTCCCCTCCACATGGCAGGCTCCTTTGCTGAAAAGCCCGGCCTGCTACCTGCGGACAATTCCACTGGCCACAGCCAAGTTTCCACCTCAGGAGGCTGTGAGCTGGGGATGGCGGCCGTGGGTCCTGGGGGCCGCGTGGAAGCTTCTCAGAGGGAGGGCAGCTTTTAGGGATTTGATGGTGAGATGTAGTTGGCTTCAATTTTCTAAATTGATCCTTCAACTCCTAAGTAAAAGGAAAGCACGAGTTCCTGCCA
>NW_012121839.1:0-1569 GCF_000951035.1 Colobus angolensis palliatus | reverse complement strand
TAACTTAAATAATTAAAAAAAAAAAAAACTAAAGTTCTAAACTCTCTCTTTTTTTTTTTTTTAGATGGAGTCTCGCTGTTGTCGGCCCAGGCTGGACTGCAATGGCACAATCTCGGCTCACTGCAACCTCCGCCTCCCGGGTTCCAGCAATTCTCCTGCCTCAGCCTCCCAAATAGCTGAGATTACAGGCGCCTGCCACCACACCCAGCTAATTTTTGTATTTTTAGTAGAGACGGGGTTTCCACACATTGACCAGGCTGGTCTCGAACTCCTGACCTCAAGTGATCCACCCACATCAGCCTCCCAAAGTGCTGGGATTGCAGGCGTGAGCCAGCGCGCCCGGCCCTAAGCTTTCAGTTCTATCAACAGCCACCTTTACTGGCCATCAGAAGGACAACTCCAGCCTATTTTGCAGTCAGCTGTCTTCCTTTTGGGATTTCAGACTGAGAACCAAGGGGAGATATTCAGACCAGAGCCTTAGGTGCCCTTATTCAGTGACTGGCCTTCTGACCACAGGAACTGTGGGTTTAGATGTGGAGGGGTCCATCTGGGCAGGAGGAGCCTCTGCTGAGAAATGTACAGGTCATGTACATACAGGAAGTTTTACAAAGAGTTCTGGTGTTTCATATGAGCCTCCTGCAGCCCGGGCCCTCAGTGAAAGCTCCCTATCATGTGGAGTTCCTCTCCCAAACCCATCTTCTCTTTCATCACCATCTGTCACTGAGGTGTCTCTTTTGTGGCCAGTCACTGGTGGCTCATGCCTATAATCTCAGCACTTTGGAAGGCTGTGGTGGGAGGATCGCATGAACTCAGGAGTTTTGAGACCAGCCTAGGCAACACAGTCAGACCAGTCTCCACAAGAAATTGTTAAAAATTAGCCAGGCATGGGGGCATGTGCCTGTTTGTAGTTCCCAGCTACTTGGGAGGACAAGGCAGGAGGATCTCTCGAGCCCAGGAGTTAGAGACTGCAGTGAGCTATGATCATGCCATTGTACTCCAGCCTGGGCAACAAAGCAAGACCTTGTCTCTCAAAGAATAAAAATTTTCAAAAGATGTCTTTTGAATGAGTAGTTACACCGTGGTGGGTAAGTGCTGGCTGGTCTTGTCTCAGCTTCATCACTTCCTAGCTGTGTGATCTTGGGGAACTTGCTCAGAGTCTCAGGACCTTGCTTTCCCCATGTGAAAAAGGAAGGATATAACACCTGCCTAATTATAAGGAAGGATATATTATAACACCTGCCCAATGATAAGAATACAACACCTGCCCACTGAGAGGACCAAATGAAACAACGAATACCAAAGTGTCCAACACAGTGCTGAGCACTCAGGTACTTGTTAAAGTTGGGAGGGCAGGGATGGAGGGCAGGCTTCTAAAATTCAGATATCCCTGTGAGAGAAGAGGGCTGGAGGCCACACCCAACTTCAGGACCGAATCTGCTTTCCCCTCTGTGCTGAGCCTGGCAGCTCTGAGGAATGAGAGTTATCCAGCAATGGGAGGGAGGGAGGGAGGGAAGGAAGGAAGGAAGGAAGGAAGGAAGGAAGGAAGGAAGGAAGGAAGGAAGGAAGGAA
>NW_012121838.1:0-3609 GCF_000951035.1 Colobus angolensis palliatus | reverse complement strand
AAAAAAAAAAAAGAATTCCCACAAGGAGTATTTCTGCTTAAATAAAGTCTCCTTCATTCTTTCCTTTTACAGAAGGCAAGCATATATAAAAGTCATGTCCCTGTTTATTTTCCTGGCCAGCATATCAGAGCAGGCATGTTTGAAAACATGGGGGTGGCCAGGGAAGTCATGTCCTATATTACCATAATGGAGGGACTTAATACTTTCAACTACTGGCCCGGAACACTTGTTGGAAAAAAACTTTATGGGACAATGGAAGGGTAGGGGTGGATCGAAGAGAGGTGCAGCGTTGTGGATTTTCAGCTTCCTTCAGAAGGCAACTGCACAGAGTTCCCAGTCTCTATGCCTAATAGCACCACCATCAAAATCACATTGCTATTCGACTGATTTCCTTCCCTCTTAAGATGCAGCCGCCAGTCCGCTGGTGGGAAGCAGATATGGTTGCTAAGCAACTTCTTCCTGGAGGTTGGGAGGTTGAGAGTGGGGGTTGGTGGAAACCAAGCTGTATGCTGCCTGGAATTCAGCACGCTGGGGTGGGCACAGTCATGGATACTTGCAAAGTTGACATTTGTATTACAATTCCTGACACAAACAGTAAGTGTGTGACTGCCATTTTGATTATTAAGTGGGGAAGGGGAGAAGGAGAGGGAAGATTCGGCAGAAACAGGCAGGCAGGTCTCGCAAGGAGTACTCTTACTACCACCATGAATAATTCATTCAGTTTTTTACACAAGCTGGAATTAGAGAACTCCCCATTGGTGGTGGGAGGGGTAGAGTAGACTCGGGTCAAAGGAGGAACTACAGACTTTTCATTAGAATGCAAGAGAAGACGTTTACATAATCCATTAAGTCCCTGATCCCCACCACTGCTCCCCACCCCGGCCTCTCCCATCTACTAAGGAGAAGACAAGTACCATGGCCTTGAGGTGAACTGCATCAATATTCCCATATTTATCCACCTCCACAGGCTGAATCTTCATGCCTGCCATGTGGGCACTTGCTGGGTTGGTCCCATGTGCAGATTTCGGAATGAGGCAAACCTGCGGAATAGAAAGGAAGCAAAGAAAGAGAAAAATCATCATCAGACTGTGAATAATGAGAGAAAAGTACTACAACATGCCTGTAGCACAAATTAGAAACCACCTGTTTTTATTTAAGCTGAACACTAGTGCTTTAAAATCTGCTACAATTTAATTATTTGTCATTGCAAAACAATGTCCAAAAAAAAGTTTCCATTTGAATCCCTAAATATTGTTGCCTAAAGACGCTCAGGAAATCAATAAACTCTTCCCTTATCCCAATACACTAAAAATAGGCCTGGGCTTATTCTAACCTTGTCTCAGTTAGGATACACAGAAAGCACCTTAGAAGAACATGAGATTGGAAGTTAAACTCAAGGACTCAGTGTCCACATTACAGCTTCAGTGCTCTACTTGGCTTATCCAGGAGAGATGATAATGATAGATGTAATTCCAGGGCCTCCCAGTATCAATACACCAATTATATCAATATTTATTGGATGCTTACTCTGTAATAAATTATTAGTTTCTTTAAGAACCATAAAGTAAGCATTAAAAATGATCAACCAAGCCAGGTGCGGTGGCTCATGCATGTAATCCTAGCACTTTGGGAGGCCGATGTGCGTGGATCACCTGAGGTCAGGAGTTCGAGACCAGCCTAGCCAACATGGTGAAACCCTGTCTCTAGCAAAAATACAAAAAATAGCTGGGTGTGGTGGTAGGCGTCTGTAATCCCAGTTACTCGAGAGACTGAGGCAGGAGAATTGGTTTAAACCAGGAGGTGTAGGTTGCAGTGAGCCGAGATCGCATCATTGCACTCCAGCCTGGACAAGAGTGAAACTCCGTATTTTAAAAAAAAAAAAAAAAAAAAAAAAAGAGAGAGAGAGAGAGAGAAAGAAAGAGGAAAAAAGCAAACACCAATAAGAGTCACAAAAAGATTGTATCACTCCTCTCCTGCAGGGGCTCCCAACAGCATTTCTTCAGAGGTTCACAATACATAGACCCTCTGTCCCCCAAGTAATCAGGATTGGGCCCTTTGAGCCCCCGTTTCACAGCTGATAAAGCTGATGCCAGGATAAATGACTTTCCAAGGCCATGAGAGATCAACAACCACCAGTGGTCAGGTCGTGGGTCTGAGTTCCCTCAGGCAGGAAGCCTCTCAAGAAGTCAGAATTTTTTTTTTTTCACTTATCCTTTTACTCAGTGGGAACTAAGGGCGGGCCTCTCCAGTTCCCACCTGAGCATTCATATTTGCCCCGTCTAGGTAGACCTGTCCTCCATGTTGATGGATGAGGTCACACACATCACTGATGTTCTCTTCAAACACCCCATTGGTGGATGGGTATGTAATCATGATGGCTGCTAGGTTCTCCTTGTGCTTATCCACCTGTGAAAGAAAAGGGGTAGAGAAGGACATGGAGGGAGGATATGTTTCTTTCTTGGCCAAATCCTTGCCTTTTATTTTAAAGGATGAAGAAAGATGAAGTCTTGGTCTTTACATTCCTGGAACTGTCTCAAAGTACAATGACAGCAATAAAAAAACCACAGCCATTACTCCCTTCACAAATCATTCCAAAGAAATAATAACATTCTGGCTGGGTGTGGTGGCTCAAGCCCATAATCCCAGCACTTTGGGAGGCTGAGGTGGGCAGATCACCTGAGGTCAGGAGTTTGAGACCAGCCTGGCCAACATGGTGAAACTCCGTCTCTACTAAAAATACAAAAATTAGCCAGGCATGGTGGCGGGTGCCTGTAATACCAGCTACTTAGGAGGCTGAGGCAGGGACAATTGCTTGAACCGGGGAGGTGGAGGTTGCAGTGAGCCAAGATCACACCACTGCACTCCAGCTTGGGCCACAGAGTGAGACTCCAGGTCAAAAAAAAAAAGAAATAATAAGATCTTTTCAGGCTAGGTCTCTATGGTCCAGACGAAAAGGGCTTTTCACAAGATTTTTGGATATTTTGGGCCCAGTTCTCTAAGGTAGTTTTCCCTTGGTTCAAGTCATCTCAATAATGATTTCAGACGTTTGTGGTTCTAGGCATGTCCATTCTCACAGTTAATCTCTCTGCTCATCTTCTCATATCCATTCCTTTCCCTTGCCTTCTGTTGAAGTTAGTTCCCAAATTACAGCTAGATAAGAGGAGTAAGTTGTAGAGTTCTAAACCACTGCAGGATGACTATCTTTAACAATATATAATTTCAAATAGTTAGAAGGAGGATATTGAACGTTCCCTCAACCCAAAGAAATGATACATGTTTGAGATGATGGATATGCTGATTACCCTGATCTGATCTCTACACATTTTATGTACAGAAACATCACTATGTATCTCATGACTACGTACAATTATTGTCATTTAAAAAGATAAAGAACAGAGGCCAGGCACAGTAGCTCACGCCTGTAATCTCAGCACTTTGGGAGGCCGAGGCAGGCGGATCACGAGGTCAGGAGATTGAGACCATCCTGGCCAACACAGTGAAACCCTGGTCTCTACTAAAAATACAAAAACTTAGCTGGGCGTGGTGGTGGGCGCCTGTAGTCCCAGCTACTCAGGAGGCTGAGGCAGGAGAATCACTTGAACCCAGGAG
>NW_012121837.1:0-1234 GCF_000951035.1 Colobus angolensis palliatus | reverse complement strand
GAGCTTGTAGTGAGCTGAGATCCGGCCACTGCACTCCAGCCTGGGCGACAGAGGGAGACTGCCTCCAAAAAAAAAAAAGAATTTGGAAAGCATCCCAAAGTACTCTGCTTTAGGTGGTCCTTGAAATACAACATTTAGAAACACTGTTTTTAAGGTCTCAAGTGACTGGTCCCTACAACAGTAAACCAAAAATAGTCATTAGAGTAATGAGTGTTTTTGTGCTGGAAACACTGTGAATCTCATGGGAAAGATAAAGAGCATAATCTCTTAGGATTCTGTGACCATAGAAGAAAAGAATATAGATTCCTGTAACCTGCTGAGTAATCCCAGTTGGCCATGAATGTTGTCAAGGACATCTGTAATGCCAACACATTTGTACTGAAAAGAGGAAATCAGGCAGGGCGTAGTGGCTCACACCTGTAATCCCAGCCCTTTGGGAGGCCAAAGTGGGAGGATCTCTTGAGCCCCAGAGTTCAAGACTAGCCTGGACAACATGGCAAAACCCCGCCTCTACAAAAATGAAAAAATTAGCAGGGAGTGGTGGTGCATATCTGTGGTCCCAGCTACTCGGGAGGCTGAGGCAGGAGGATAACTTGAGCCCTGGAGGTGGTGGCTGCCATGACAGGAGGCTGCCATGACTGATTGCACCACTGCACTGCAGCCTGGGCAACAGGATAACACCTTGTCTCAAAGAAAAAGAAAAAAAAAAGGAGGAAATTTATCTTTGTAGCTGTCTTATCTAGGATAAGACAGCTACAAAGATAAATATAATAACAAAAAAAATTTAAAAATTAAAAAAGAATAACAATAAATGAAAAAATAAAGCTATATACCCACCTCACAATTTGCCCACAAGGATATTCCTTGTGGACAAAGGACAGAGAGAACTCAAAGTCACCCTTTGCTCACTGTGAGACAAATGCTTATCTGATTGCTTCCTTTGCCCTGTCTTTTCACTAAACCAGACTAAAGCATAAGTGACTATACCTGTAAATTGTGTATTCAGTGAAAGGCTAATCAGAAACTCAGAAGAGGCTGGGCACGGTGGCTCATGCCTATAATCCCAGCACTTTGGGAGGCCGAGGCAGGTGGATCACTCGAGTTCAGGAGTTCGAGACCAACCTGGCCAACACGGTTAAACCCATCTCTACTAAAAATACAAAAATTAGCCAGGTGCGGTGGCACATGCCTGTAATCCCAGCTACTTGGGAGGCTGAGGCAGGAGAATCACTTG
>NW_012121836.1:0-1266 GCF_000951035.1 Colobus angolensis palliatus | reverse complement strand
TGAGATAAAACCACAAGCGTGGAAAAAAGAGAAAACCCTATCATCCCCCATGATCCTCTCCTTTTGATATTCATGCCCTTATATTATCTCCTCCCCTTAACTGTGGACTAGGCTTATGTCTTTGGTTTTCACAAATAGTAATAGAGCAAAAGTGTTGGGATGTCATACCTTAATTTATTTAAAAAAAATCTCTTTTTGGATTTGTGCGTTCTCTCGGATCACTTGTGCTGGGGGATACAAACTGCCATTTTTTGATTAGCACTATGGAAAAAAACAACAAGAAATGGGGGCCCTGAGTCCAGCTGCCTGTGAGGAACTAAATACTGGCAACACCTATGTGAATGAGTGTGGAAGTGGATCCTTCAGTTCCAGGCCAGTCTTGAGATGACTGCAGCCTCAGTTAACAGCTTGGCTGAAATTTTGGGGAGACTTTCAGCCAGAGCCATCCAGCTAAGATGCTCCTGGATTTCTGACCCACAGAAGTTGTTTGTGGTTTTAAGCTTCTTAGTTTTGGGGTAATTTTTTATACAGCAATAGGTAGCTAATACCCTCACTAAACTCAGATGCCGGACGGTTAGGGAACAACATTAAAATGTCCCAATGGTCCTTCATGAAGATAATGCACAATTAGTAAAAGGAAAAGAGAAGCAGAATTCTTGGGCTGGGTTGGCCATTTGGCCTGAGAAACTCAGTGAGTGGTTCCACCTGACACATACATTACACATCAGCGATTAGACCTTTGGACTTTTTTTTTTTTTTCAACGTGGAACTCAGCAGTGGCTGGGATTGAAACTCAGCTTTACCTTTGTAGCCATAAACTGACCACCTTGTCTCACCATCTTGCCTTGGGAGAGAAGAAAACTATGGTGAAATCAACATTTCTCAAGTTGCAAAAGCCTCCCGGCAGGCAGGAGCTAAATGGTTCTTTTCTTCTGCCCCATTTTTGGTCTCAATCGCCGAGTTTTCTGACTCCGAGAAAACCACCTTTGATTATATAAAGGTATTAGGGGCTGGGGAACACTGGTCCTTTTGTTACCAGCAATCCAAAGCGCTTAGGAAGAAACGCCCTGGGGGTGGGGATCACCCCTGGAAAGTTGGGCGGGCTTTGTGTTAGCTCCAACTCTGGGGCTTTTGTCGAACTTTGGAGAGGGAGGAATTCTTAGATTTCTGAAAGTTGTGCGAAACGGACCCCAGAGGCCTGGAAAGGCGCGTCCCCAGCCTCCAGGGTTTCCTGCGCAGCCCTAGGCATCTCTGAGGGGGGCGACC
>NW_012121835.1:0-1159 GCF_000951035.1 Colobus angolensis palliatus | reverse complement strand
GGGGTTTCACCATGTTGGCCAGGCTGGTCTCGAACTCCTGACCTCGTGATCCGCCCACCTTGGCTTCCCAAAGTGCCGGGATTACAGGTGTGAGCCACTGCACCCAGTCTGTGTGGACGGATTCTGGTGTGCAGGTAGGTAGAGTTACATCTGAGCTGGTTCCTGCCCTGGGACAGGTGTGTTCCTGCCCTGCGACAGGTGTGTGGCACATAGTAGGCCCTCAGTTAGTGTTTGCTGAATGAATGAGGGATCATAACCTGAAGTTAGTTTCTATTTAAAAATGGGGATGCCCAATGTGGTGGCTCACGCCTGCAGTCCCAGCACTTTGGGGGGCTGGGGTGGGAGGATCACTTAAGCCCAGGAAGTTGAGCCTGCAGTGAGCTGTGATTGCACCACTGCACTCCAGCCTGGGCGACAGAGTGAGACCCCACCTCCAATAAACAAATAAATAAAGACAGGGAAACCGAGATGAAAGGGCCTGCCCAGGTCTCGCTGTAGAGGGTGGTGGGCCAGCTTCTGTTTCACTGAGTAATGTCGACAGCTTAGGTGGCGTTTGAGGATGGGAGTCTCTGTGGAAACCAGTCTCCTTGATGATCTTGGCAGCCCGTTGGCTCGTGAGGAGCTTTGCAGAACCCACAGGCCCGGGGCAGGGGGTACAGGGTGCTGAGACCCGTGGCCTGCAGGGCCGCCCCATTCCCTCTGAGTCCCCAGCCCCTCCTGTGCACTGGAACCAAGAGAGGTGGGCAGGGCACAGTGATATGCGCCCATAGTCCCAGTGCTTTGGGAGGCGAGGCAGGCAGATTGCTTGAGCCTAGGAATTTAAGACCAGCCTGGGCAATGTAGCAAGACCCCATCTCTACAAAAAAATTCTTTAAAAAGTTAGCCAGGTGTGGTGGTGTGCACCTGTAGTCTCAGCTACTCAGGAGGCTGAGGTGGGAGGATCACTTGAGCCTGGGAGTTCAAGGCTGCAGTGAGCTGTGATTGTGCCACTGTACCCCAGCCTGGATGACAGAGTGAGACTCTGATGAAAGAAAGAAGGAAAGGGAGGAAAGGGAGGAAAGGGAGGGAGGGAGGAAGGAAAGGAAAGAAAGGAAGGAAAGGAAGGGATGAAGGGATGAAGGGAGGGAGGTAGGGAGGCAGGGAGGCAGGGAGGGAGGAA
>NW_012121834.1:0-1091 GCF_000951035.1 Colobus angolensis palliatus | reverse complement strand
TGCAGAAGCTCTTTAGTTTAATTAGATCCCATTTGTCTATTTTGGCTTTTGTTGCCATTGTTTTTGGTGTTTAGTCATGAAGTTCTTGCCCATTCCTATGTCCTGAAGGGTATTGTCTAGATTTTTCTTCTAGGTTTTTTATGGTTTTAGGTCTAACATTTAAGTCTTTAATTCACCTTGAATTAATTTTTATATAAGGGATCCAGTTTCAGCTTTCTACAAATGGCTAGCCAGTTTTCCCAGCACCATTTATTAAATATGGAATCTTTCCTCATTTCTTGTTTTTGTCAGGTTTGTCAAAGATCACATGGTTGTAGATATGTGGTGTTATTTCTGAGGCCTCTGTTCAGTTCCATTGGTCTATATATCTGTATTGGTACCATGCTGTTTTGGTTACTGTATCCTTATAGTATAGTTTGAACTCAGGTAGCATGATGGCTTTAGCTTTGTTCTTTTTGCTTAGGATTGTCTTGGCTATGTGGGCTCTTTTTTGGCTCCATATGAACTTTAAAGTAGTTTTTTTCCAATTCTGTGAAGAAACTCATTGGTAGATTGATGGGGATGGCATTGAATCTATAAATTACCTTGGGCAGTATGGCCATTTTCACGATATTGATTCTTCCTATCCACGAGCATGGAATGTTCTTCCATCTGTTTGTGTCCTCTTTTATTCCATTGAGCAGTGGTTTGTAGTTCTCCTTGAAGAGGTCTTTCACATCCCTTGTAAGTTGGATGCCTAGGTATTTTATTCTCTTTGTGGCAATTGTGAATGGAAGTTCACTAATAATTTGACTCTCTGTTTGTCTGTTATTGGTGTATAAGAATGCTTGTGATTTTTGCACATCCATTTTGTATCCTGAGACTTCGCTGAAGTTGCTTATCAGTGTCAGGAGATTTCGGGCTGAGATGATGGGGTTTTCTAAATTATACAATCATGTTACCTGCAAACAGGGACAATTTGACTTCTTCTTTTCCTAAATGAATACACTTTATTTCTTTCTCTTGTCTGATTGCCCTGGCCAGTGCTTCCAACACTATGTTGAATAGGAGTGGTGAGAGAGGGCATCCCTGTCTTGTGCCAGTTTTCAAAG
>NW_012121833.1:173859-176471 GCF_000951035.1 Colobus angolensis palliatus | reverse complement strand
CATAGAGCAAACATTGTAATAGGAGGGACAGATAATAAACAAACACATAACATTTCTCTGTGGCTCCTCCCCTGCTCCCCGTGAGTTCCTCCCTTGCAGCAATGCAATTACTCAGGGCAGGTGGGACAGTGGGCATCTGGGCCCACTTAGTGTACCCTCGTCTCTCAGGATGGACAATCAGAGGAAGAGGGAGCAAGCTGGTGTAGCTGAACACTTGTGTTTTCTGAAAAAAAGAGTTAATTGCAGTCTCATTAATTGCCTGATATCCAAATTACCTCATGATTAAGGATAGTGATTTTATAAGGCATAATTTTCCTGCAGCACGAAACCCCCCAGCACACAGGTCAGTGACAAGAATCAATGTTTTGACACAATATATAAAAATGAAGTAGACCCAGTTTTAGCAGAGGGTTTTTTAACGTTTCTTATTTATTTGTAGTGCAGATCACTTTATTTCTGCTTTAACCTTCCTTTTTTAAAATTTATTTTTTCACGTATTTTTATTCCTGGGCTAGATAAAAGCAGCTTTCCCCTGTTATGTTCCTTGGGTTTGCTATAACTTCTCATTAAAGTTACTGCTATTTTTTTTTCTGTAATCTGTAACTTAGAGTTCTACGACAAGTAGAAGTATGGACGTTTGTGTTTTCTCCTCCAAAATATCTATTTACTATTTTAAAACTTTCAATTGCTGTTTGGTAGACTGTGTGGCTTTGGAAATGCTGATTTCAACCCAGGGAAGAAATGCAGGACAGTGATGAGCCTCTCAGAGAAGCCATCTCCTTGGCTGCAATGACCTGTCAATGGATGGTCATTATCTAAGCTTGACTACACGGAGAGAATGTCAGATTCCTGATGGAATGCGAGGAATGAACACAGAACATAAAAAGAAGTATATAATTATGGGATCTATGGGCATCCAGACTAAAGTTTCCCTTAATATGTAACTGGTACAAAGGTAGACAGAGTGCAGAGGAAGGACACTGTCTAAGTCATATTACATCTTAGTGATGCAAATTAGATCTTACTGATACAAATGAGACATTGAATTAAGTCTTTCTCTCAGTCTGACCCTCAGAATTTTCTTTTGTAAGATTTTAAAGTGCTTTAAGAAATACTTACATGTGTAAAAGCTGACCCCTGAGCCATCACTGACACAGATGGTACCAGGACCACTGTGCACAGACAGGCTTTCAACTCTGAGTAGCAGACACAAGTTTGCTGTATTTGCAGCCTCCACTTGAGGGCTTGGGGGTTCCCTGGCCTGACTACATTGATAGCACAACTGGCTTTGACTCTATCCCCAATTCCCCTTCCTCCCTATGCCCTATGCAAATCATAGTAATTCTCCAGGTGATATCCTGGGGATATTCTTGGTCTTCATCCTGCCTTAGAGAAAACTGATCCTCGGCGGCCTCACCTGATCCAGAGTTTCAGGTTTATCCTGACCCAGACTCTAATTCCAGGGTTATCGTCTTGAGTTGGAGGAAGCAATGGTGATTTTTAGAAGATAATCACTGTGGCATCAGTAGTCAGAGGCTTCATGCTGATGAGCTGTGGGAAATAAGATCAAATAGCAGCAAAAGCATGGAATATGAAAGTTTCCAAAATAAGACTAAGGTATAGCCCATTTGGTTCACTAGAAATTAAAGAGACCTATGGCCTTGGACAATGATGTATGTGTGAGTTACCCACTCTTCAAAGAAACATGGTGTTATCTTTGTGTATCTTCACTGAATGGCTTGGTCATATAATGGTAATAAGAATGGCAGCAAAATGCCCAGTCATTGCCCAATGGGCTCATGAACAAAGTGATCGCAGTGGCAGGGATGGAGTTTATGCATGGCCTTGGTAAAATGGACTTTCATTCCCTACAGCTGATCTGGCTGTGGCCACAGCTGAGTGTCCAATTTGTCAGATGCAGAGACCTACACTAATTCTCTAATATGGCACCACTCCCCTGGGTGACAAGCAGCTACCTGGTGGCAGGTTGATTACATCAGACCACTTCTATAATGTAAGAAACAGCATTTCATTCCTACTAGAATAGATGGCTACTCTGGATATGGATTTACCTTCCCTGAACACAGTGCTTTTGCCTGAACTATGATCCATAAACTTACGGAAAGCCAATAGTCCTAAGCAATTTTATATTCTCTGGACACAGTGTTTGCTGCTACAATCAAATATGAATTAATTAACTTACCATGGGTAAGTGGCTTCTCTTGCTTAGCTAACAAATGTGCCACTCAAAAACTTAGTTTGGTGGCAGCCTAATTTTCATTTTTCAGTTTTGTGAATAAATTCTGCTATGAACAGCTATTGTGTTTTAAATTTTCTAATTTTTGAAAGTCATGAATAGGTATTGGATTTTGACAAATGATTTTTCTGCACCTAATGATATGATCATGTGAAATTTCTTCCCTCTCAATCTGTATATCTTTTATTTCCATTATTTGTCTTATTATGTTGGCTAGAACTTGTAGTACTATGTAGAAAAGGAAGTGAGAGGGAACATCTTTTCCATATCTTAGCAGGAAAGCTTCTAATTTCTCACCATTAAATATGGTGTTATATGTAGATTTTTGTAGATGGACTTTATGACTTGCATCTAC
>NW_012121833.1:168127-168509 GCF_000951035.1 Colobus angolensis palliatus | reverse complement strand
TTAGAAACATTCTTGTACATGTCTTCTTGTGGACTTGTGTAACCACTTCTCTTAGGCATATTCCTAGGAATGAAAGTGCTGAGTCGTAGGGTTGGCATAGGTTTGTCTTTACTAAACCTACGAATAATGATGTTGGGTGACTTTTCATATGTGTATTCTTTATTGGCTATTTGGATAACTTGTTTCTTGAGATATGCTTGGTTAAATCTTGCAACAAATGTGTAATTAATCCAAATCAATTTTTTTCACTTTTTTAAGCTAAACTTTTTATTAGAATGAAACTCAATAATAAAGTCTATATACATAGGCTCGAGATATGCTTCTTCAAATCATGCATTTGACACCATGCATTTAAACAAGCACTATGTGTCTCAAGACTGTG
>NW_012121833.1:166471-166837 GCF_000951035.1 Colobus angolensis palliatus | reverse complement strand
CTTTTGTGATTTCAGTTGAGCATTTTGTATGATTCCATTTTCTTTCTTTCCTTAGCATATCAGTGAGAGTGATCTTTTTTATTTATTTATTTTTTTACTTTTTAAGTAGTTGTACTAGGGTTTGCAATAAATGTACAATTAATCTAAGTCAACTTTTATTTTACTTTTTTATACCAAATTTTTTGTTAGAATGAAAGCTGATAAGAAAACAACTTTTAGAGAGAAAACTTTTACTATATATTCTTACGTGTAGATTATACAAGTGATGTTTGAATACATTTTTGTTATTACAAGACTACAATAAAGTATTTAGATTAAAAAGTAAAAGCCACTCTTTATATACCACTAGTGGTCTTTCTACTCTTC
>NW_012121833.1:165595-165989 GCF_000951035.1 Colobus angolensis palliatus | reverse complement strand
TCTTTGTGCTGCTTTATTGTATTTTCTAAGACCTTCAGTAAAATTTTGAATAGAAATGGTGCCAATGGATATCTATGTGTTTTTTTCTAATCTGGTTGATAAAATATTCAATAATGTATGACTGAGTGTGATGTTTGCAGTAGGATATTTGTATGTACATCATTAGACTAAGGAATTTCTCCTTTGTTTTTGACTTACTGAGAATTTTCACTATGAATAACTGTTGACTGTTTTTAAATGATTTTAGCATCTATTGGGATATTCATATAGTTTTTCTTTGGTATTCTCTCACCATGACGAATTATACAGATTCATCTTTTTACATTAAAGTAACTTTGCATTCCTGGAATATATTCTACTTGGTCATAGTGAATTGGTGTACATACATATAGAT
>NW_012121833.1:160502-164643 GCF_000951035.1 Colobus angolensis palliatus | reverse complement strand
TGTGGTAATCGTTTCACAATGTATGTGTGTATTGAAGTTGTACACCTTAAATATGTATATTTACTTCTCTAGAGGTGTCTGGACTGTCATTTCTCGATCTCTAGAGGGAGCTATGGGTATGAAGAAGAGCAGAGCTTGTAAATCTTCCAGGCGGTTTTACTCTCACTGTCTTCCACAACAACAACCACCACAATCACACAGCACAGCACAGGCCTCTACTGTTTCTAGTGCTTTTATATCATAAGTATTCTGCCTTTGACACAATTGACACAATTGTGGTTGTCTTTGTACCCATAGTGCTGGGCCTAATTGGGTGTTGCTCTTTGCTAATTCTTACAGAGAATGAGAAATGAGGTGGCTTCAGAGAGCTCAGGAAAAAAAAAAAAAAAAAAGCCAGGTAGTAAAGGAAAGAATAATTTGAAATATAAATTTCTGGGCAACTCCTTATTTTGTCTGTTTCAACCATGCACCGAAGGAGATGTCTGAATGTTTTGGTGTCAGAAAGAGAGATGGGACCTCTCAATATGGTTGTACCAAACACCACCTAGTTGAGTCTAGGTAAATGGTATGGTGAGAAGACACAGGGATTAAATTTTTTGACCATAGGGGAGGAGTTTTACCTTCAGGCTGAGCCAATGGTCTTTCCTAGCCTGACCACCTGGGCAGGGGCTGCTCCGTGCATGCAGAGAAGAGGAGACAGGTGGTCTCTACAGCTGGAAGCCCAGCACTTGCCCCAGCTGCTTTGCATGTCCCTCCCAGCTGCCCTGCTCTCATATTAATGCCAGGATCGGAGCTCGAGGAGGAGCTGCTAGGTTAGTACCCAAAGGGAACCATGGAAGGCCCAGGTCAGCTTCTCTGCCTTCTGCTGCTCTGGCTCCCAGGTGAGGGGAACACGGGATGGTTCTGCATGTTGGTGAAACTCTCTCAATGTCATGGGGTCCTAGGACCTGGCACCTCTGCTCAATAAGCACAAAAATTAAAGCTCAATGTACATCAATGGTCCTGGATGTACTGGGAAGACAGTGGGTTTGATCTAGATTGCATGAGTGACTTTTCCATTTTATTCCAATCTCAGGTACCGCTGGACAAGTTATATTGACATAGTCTCCAGCCACCCTGTCTTTGTCTTCAGGGGAAAGAGCCACCCTCTCCTGCAGGGCCAGTCAGAGTGTTGGCAGCAACTTAGCCTGGTACCAGCAGAAACCTGGGCAGGCTCCCAGGCTCCTCATCCATAGTGCATCTAGCAGGGCCACTGGCATCCCAGACAGGTTCAGTGGCAGCGGGTCTGGGACAGAGTTCACTCTCACCATCAGCAGCCTGGAACCTGAAGATGTTGGAGTTTATCACTGCTATCAGTATAACAGCGGGTACCCCACAGTGATTCAACACAAAACAAAAACCTCCAGGAGACCATCAGTGTGTTTTGCTTACACCACCTGTTTCCTTTATAGGCAGCTGCCATAGTGGCTGCTCAGCTTCAGCATTTCTGCCTCTATTTGGAAATTTTAGGGTTCTAAAGAGTAACTCCTTGAGGAGATTTGGGCTCTGATTTCCAGAGTTTTTCTCAGACTTAGTTACACAGGCAGTTTCAGGAACCATTTCACTTCCAGTGGTATTGGATCAGACTTACATGAGTGAATGTCTTTAAAGATATACCTGGTCATGCCCAGTGCAATACGACAACAACAACAACAGCGAAGAAGAAGAATTAGAATGAAAGAATTAAAACCATCACAATTGGCAAATTAAAGAATCGTGTGCAGAGAAAATTCGAAAGAATACACAGAGAAAGTATTAGGGTTAATAAGGGAAATAGCAAGTTATTGGATTCAGGTTCAATACAGAAATATCAATTTGGTTTCTATCTAACTGTAACAAATGATGAAAAATGATGAAGCATCATTTGTGATTGCATAAAAACATTAAATATTTAGGAAAGAATAAAAAATTGTAAAATTTCTACAGTGAAATATCCAGAATAGCATTCAATGAAATAGAAGAAAACTTAAGGAAATAGAGGAGTATATTATGTCCAAGGATTGAAAATTTTAGTATTATATGGATGTTAAGTCTTCACAAATTGACGTGTTAATTCATTATAATTGAAATCAAAATTCTAAGATAATTTTGTAATGGAAAAGTATAAGCTGATTTTACATTTTTTATGGGAATGTGAAGAGCACAGAACAAGCACAACAATCCTGAAGAAGCATTGGAATAAAGTTTACAGTGCTCCATGCCAGGAATGTGCAGCTGCTGTAAGTTCAGCCACATTGTCCCATGGAACAGAAGAGAATGTTCAGAGATACCCCCACCCATATACGGTTTACTTTTTAATTTCAAAGATGACGCTGCAGAAACTGTATGTACCTCTTTATAGAAAAGATCTAGGTCAATTATATACATGAATGGTCAGCTAGGATATAACAGGTCCTCAGCATCACAAATCACCAGAGAGTGATGATCACAGCAAGCAAAATACTGCTAAATCATAAGACGACTACACGCTAATAAGACAAACCGTGCTAAACACAGCATAGGGAGTGGAGCATCTGGAACACTTAGACTTTGAGTTTGGGAATGTGGGGAAAAGACAGAGAGATCAGACTGTCACTGTGTCTATAAAGAAAGAAGTAGACATAAGAGACTCCATTTTGTTCTGTATTCAAGATGCTGTTAATCTGTGACCCTACTCCCAACCCTGTCCTTGCAAGAGACATGTGCTGTGGGGACTCAAGGTTTAATGGATTTAGGGCTGTGCAGCATGTGCTTTGTTAAATAAGTGCCTGAAGGCAGTATGCTTGTTAAAAGTCATCACCATTCTCTAATCTCAAGTACCCAGGGACACAAACACTGCGGAAAGCGGCAGGGACCTCTGCCTAGGAAAGCTAGGTATTGTCCAAGGTTTCTCCCCATGTGATAGTCTGAAATATGGCCTCATGGGAAGGGAAAGACCTGATCGTCCCCCAGCCTGACACCCGTGAAGGGTCTGTGCTGAGGAGGACTAGTATAAGAGGAAAGAAGGCCTCTTGGCAGATGAGCTAGAGAAAGACATCTGTCTCCTGCCCGTCCCTGGGCAATGGAACCTCTCAGTGTAAAACCCGATATTGTATGGGATAGGAGAAAACTGCCTTAGGGCTGGAGGTGGGACATGCTAGTGGCAATGCTGCTCTTTATGCCCTGAAAATGTTTATGGAGATGTTTGCATATGCACATCAAGGCACTTTCCCTTAAACTTATTCATGTCACAGAGATCTTTATTCATATGTTTTTCTGCTGACCTTCTTCTCCCTGCTGTGACCCTATTGTCCTGCCACTTCCCTTTTTCTTAAAGATGGTAAAGACAATTATCAATAAATACTGAGGCAACTCAGAGACTGGTGCCAGCACCGGTCCTGTATGCTGAGCGCAGGTCCCCTGGGCCCACTTTTTCTTTCTCTATACTTTGTCTTTGTGTCTCATTTCTTTTCTCAAGTCTCTCGTTCCACCTAATGAGAAACGCCCACAGGTGTGGAGGGGCAGGCCACCCCTTCATGGGAATTTTCAAGTGGCACTAAGCTGGAGAACTCACACTGAATATATAAATCTCCTGTGATCCATCCTTTCCACTCAGAAGCACATACAGGTGTGCAGCAGAACACATGGGCAATAATGCTTATAGTATTATTTGTAATAGTGACAAATGAGGAGGAGCCCCAGTGCCAACCAGCAGTTGAATAGTTATTTCCATTCAGTGTTCTGCTGACGGAAAATAATTGTATCATTGGAAGAACAGAGAGGGGTTGATCCTGCCAGAACACAAGTCAGTTAGATGATTAGCTGGGCATGGTTGTGCGCCTGCAGTTCCAGCTACCGCCGTGGCTGAGGTGGAAGGATCCCTTGAGCCTAGGAGTTTGAAGCTGCAGTGAGCAATGATTGCACCACAGTCCTCCAGCTTGGGTGACAGAGCTAGAGACCCTGCCTCTAAACATAAATTAAAAAAAGAAAGAAGGAAAGCTCTAAGTTTTTTCTTTTCTTTTTTTCTTTTCTTTTCTTTCTCCTTCCTTCCTTCCTCCTTCTTTCCTTCCTTCCTTCCTTCCTTCCTTCCTTCCTTCCTTCCTTCCTTCCTTCCTTCCTTCCTTCCTTCTTTCTTTCTTTCCTT
>NW_012121833.1:156200-156532 GCF_000951035.1 Colobus angolensis palliatus | reverse complement strand
ATTTTTATTGTCATCTTTCCCTCTCTCTTTCTTTCTTTTGTCTTTACACTATCTTTGTACCATTTTTCTTTTTTCTTTCCTTTGAGATAGGGTTTCTCTGTGTTCCTCAAGCTGGACTTGTACCCTGGGCTCAAGTGATCCTCGTACTTCAACCTCCTGAGTAGCTAGGCCTGCAGGTGAACAGCACTGCAACCAGCTTAATTATCAGCATTTGTCATTCTTATTTGCTGTTAATTGTTACAGTTGTGGTCTGTAATAATTATGAAGATGTTCAGATCAGATATAAGTTACTGTCATGGTTCTAACTTGCATTTTGTGTAGTAGGTTCACAT
>NW_012121833.1:139770-155945 GCF_000951035.1 Colobus angolensis palliatus | reverse complement strand
ACAGTAACTTATATCTGATCTGAACATCTTCATAATCCCATACACCTACCTCTCCCCACTAAGGTAATTACATTCTGAATCTTTCTTTTTTATAATTTGGCTTTCCTCTGGGAAGTTTATTTCTTCAATATGTATTTATAAAAAGGTAACTGTATTTATTTGTTTAATACAAAAAAGAAATCATGCTAGTGATGTCTAACTAGTTATTCTTTTCCATTGTGTTTGGTGTGTTGTATATCTTTTTAAGAAAATCTTTGGCTATGTTTAGGTCATAAAGATGTTTCTATGACATTTTCTAGAAGCTTTATTTTTTTCACTTTCATATTTAAGTTAATGATTCATTTAGCACTGATATCTGTAAACGGTAAAATGTAAAGTTTAGAGTTCATTTCCTGGAGTTAACGGGAGGAGTGTCACAGTTTATCTACTATAGATCTAATACAATCACACTATTAGAGGAACATGTAGAATGAGAGATCTTCTTACAATCCTCTCGGAGAATATAATCATTTATGTTCACCTTTGCTAAAGCAATCCGCATTCTATCCATATATAAAATACACTAATTCTCACCCCCAAATCCCAAGTGTTATTCCACAAGTGTCAGGTTAAGGTCCAAAATACCGTTATTTAAATCAAGTTCTGTTGTGAATGAGTTCTCTTGTCCATGGTTCTTTGAATGCTGTTCCTTGAGTCCTCCTCTTTTAAATCTGAGGACCTGCAAATAATAGTGAGACAGGAATGGCACAACTGCTATAGACACTCCCATTCAAAAAGAGGGCAGTAATTAATATTCTTGTAGCGTATAAGGCAGCTTCTCTCGTGGGCCCTCTATCTTGCTCTCACTTCCTCTATTTCAACCCATATTTCTTATTCCTTTAAGCTACTTCATCAGAACAAACCCCAATAATGAGTCTTAAAAAGTGTCTTCTATGTTAATCTCACTTCTTATTCTTCTTACAGGCAGTTTTAGCTAAATTTTCTTTATAGATCCTTTTCTATTTTTACTTTATTATGACATTTTCCT
This sequence comes from Colobus angolensis palliatus, assembly GCF_000951035.1. Classification (NCBI taxonomy): domain Eukaryota; kingdom Metazoa; phylum Chordata; class Mammalia; order Primates; family Cercopithecidae; genus Colobus; species Colobus angolensis. The sequence continues at coordinate 154,918 of NW_012121833.1, read as the reverse complement.
CTTTAGATTACACATTATTACTCTCAAATATAGCAGGTATGGCTGCAGTGTTGAGTTATTTAAATTCTTTATTTACATTGTTCCACTGAAATTGAAATTCAAAAGTTCCTTTAATTTGGAAACTGTCCTGACAGTTGTGATCAATCTTCAATTGAACGTTTTCCAGAGTTAGGTTCATACCAGGAAAAGGGTTCTGTGTTCCGGCTGTTAGAGGAACCCCTGCTTACCAGGCCTCTCGTTCAATGAAACATGCCGAGAGTGTCTCCATCTTAAAGTGAGTAGCTGAGCACCCAGAGGGCTGGGTGGGAGTCATACAGAATAAAAGGCTTTAGAACTAGCTTTAGTTTAACAGCATAGACAGTTGACCCGTTTATAGTTGCCTGTGATTCTCTTTTATAGACATTATGAAAGATGAGGGAGACTGCAGCACAATGTTACAAATAAAGTGTGAAATCACACCAAAAACATGAACATGAGAAAGTAACACATAGATGAATCTGAGGACAACCATGCATCACTGTAGACAGACTATATACCAAGGGCTTTCGGGTTAGGCAAACTAAGGTCTAAACTCTGACTTTTCTTTTAGCTAAAGTTTGAACTTAGGAAAGCTATTTAATGTATCAACCAGGTGATCCTTTAGGGGTGATTAAAAATATCTCACAGACATGAGAGGAAGGATAGAGCAGATACTGTGCCTTTGGTATGGGCCCTGGGAACATAAGCTATGCTCTGTTAATAGTAGCTATTAATCAAAATTCTGTGTATTACTGTTATTGTATAATTATGTGGCTTAATAAATTGAAATTAAATTAACGTATAATTAATTTTAACTCTTCAACCCGAGTATTAAAACAGGAACTACTAATGCTTAGGCAGTAAACAGTGTGAGTAAATCATTACAAAATAAAATCATACTCATAAACGTTGTAATAAAACATATAAAGGAGTTATTATAATTCTCCCAAGAGTTTAGAATCTCCACATTTGAAAATTGCTGTAATAATGCAAAGCAAATTTCCACAGTCTTAGAAGTAAAAACTAAGTTTAAATATTGTTATATTTGATAGAAAAGCACATTATTCTCATATGAAGATTCAAATTAATCAATTGTTAGTGAGAAAAACAATTTAAAAATTATTTTTTCCTTGTAATGGAGGATCCAGTGATATGATAGAATGCATAAGCAGACATTTTGAATTATATGAAAACTTATCTTGCTATTCATGCTACTATTATATTTTCAAAGTTAAAAAAATATTTTAGAGAAAATTCTCTTCCTGTTTTAAGAAGCAGCCTTGCATTTTTATTTTGCACTGGAGCTCACAAATTATGTATTTGGTTCTGTTTTCCAGTAATACATATCAGATACCAGCAATGTTGAAGCTTGGAAACTTTCTAGAATGCTTTTTGTTTCATTAGCAAGAATCCTCCACCTCCACGTCTAGAAGACATCCTTTGTCTTCTAGAAGAATAAAATGGGAAAAACAGAATTTTATTATTAAAAAAAAAAACCCAGGAGAGTAACATCACTTTCCACTCAAACTGATTATACTAATCTAATTTCTCACTCTTTATCTCTTTTAAGCTAAGGTATGCCTGTGATTTTCAGCGTTCCATTTTCAAAGTCTGCTTATAGTTTTAAAAAATGTGCATTTATGGTATAGAAAGAAAATCATTTTATGACAACCAGGTTCCTTTGAAAAGCAATTAATACATTGTAGTCAAAATAAAAATTTTAGTACATGAAAACAACTCTCAGGATATTATGGACTTATAGTTTAGTAGAACTAACAAGTGCATTAATGCCAAAGAAAAGTAGGGCTCAGTAATCAGGGAAGTGTGCATTGTAAAAGTGCAGCCTCTCTGACCCTGAGTTTCATCACAGGGAACAGAACAGGATGCTTGATGTAGGGCTCAAAGAAAGGCAATTGTTGGCAATGTCAGGAATATTGCCAGGGTGTCTACCAGTGGTAGGTTACTGAGTATCAGAACCACAGAAGAGGTAGCACTGAAGTCTGCAGAATAATGAGTCTTGTTGCAGAAAAGCAAAGAAAAAGAAAGGTGATAAATGCACACCCAAGAGGTTACGTCAATGTTAACCTTCTGAGTGTGCACAGCTGTGAAGCTAAAACTATGCACAGCTCATGGGTTAGATCTCACACACTCTGCCATTTAAACACTCCCTATGTCACCATCATGTACCACATAATTTGCATATTTCTCCCTTATATAACCCTGTAATATGTTTGTGACCATAAAATTTATGCTGTCAAACTGATTAGGAAACTGACTACCACCTGCAGGTCAGGGCCAAGGTTATGGGATCCCAGGTTCACCTCCTCAGCTTCCTCCTCCTTTGGATCTCTGGTAAGAGAAACACTTTGTCTCCTCTGTGCCATTAAGTCCCCCTCATCTCCACAAAAATACTATATTTTCATAAGGAATTGATTTTCCTCATTCTCTCCAAATATGATGCATTTTATTTATGTTTTTTACTTTGCTCCATAATCAGATACCAGGGCAGAAACGATACTCACAACAGTCTCCGGCATTCGTGTCAGCGACTCCAGGAGACAAAGTCACCATCTCCTGCAAAGCCAGCCAAGACATTGATGATGATATGAACTGGTACCAACAGGAACCAGGAGAAGCTCCTAAACTCATTATTAAAGATGCTACTACTCTTGTCTCTGGAATCCCACCTCGATTCAGTGGCAGCGGGTATGGAACAGATTTTACTCTCACAATTAATAATATAGAATCTGAGGATGCTGCATATTACTTCTGTCTACAACATGATAATTTCCCTCTCACAGTGATGCACCCTGTTACAAAAACCTCCAAATGCTTTCGGTGGGATTGCCTCCGCTGCTGCTGAAAATATTCAGAATGTGGAACTGGGTGACCCTGTGGTGTTTATAACACTTCTCCATGCCCATGTAACTCACTTCCTTTTTCTTTTTGTTTCTGTAGTTTCTGCTGCCCCTATGCTGTGCCTGAAACACTTGATATGACAAAAACCAGGACAGCCTTTCTCAAATTGTCCAGCTGTGCCAACAATTTCACTTCCAAGCAGAGGTAATCTCTCATGACCAACTCCCTGTCTTTTGCCACACTCATCATTTCCACCTCCAAAGACCAAAAATGCATCTAGCTTAGATTCCAAATAGTAGCATTAAAGGACACTGTCCCCTCCTATAAACATTCTCACCCTCATCTACACAGTCATTGTGACTGTTCCCTAACCCACTGAGTGCTCACCAGTCCTCCTCAGTCCTCCCTCCAGTGATGGGGAAAAGCAAGTGATTGAGAGCAACATGTAACCTGGGTACAGACTCTTACTAGTCAGGCTCGCCTCAGATTTCAAGTATTTATCTTTCTTTTATTTTCCTTTTTTTTTCTTACTTATATTGATCAGTAAGATGTCTCATTTCTTTTTTTAAGAAAATTGTTCTTTTGAGATACTTGTTCTTTTAACACAATTCAATTCTATAATTCCAAATTTAAAGAGATATCCTCTATGTCTTTGGACAAATTTTGGTTTATCCCCGTCATGCCACTGCTCAAATCTTACCTGAAATCCCACATAATTTTCCAAAACCTGAAAACTGTGTAGAGGTTGAGGAAATTAAATTTGACAAATCACAATACTTGAGGAAACACATATCTTTTTATCTTCACTCTTTAATGTTCAGGTGATTCTTTTTAATTGAGCATTTGCTATTTAGAATCACTTTTCTGAAACTTGTGGGAAAATAACACCAGCAAAGTAGTCTTCGCGTTTCGACCTCGTTCTTCCCAGATTATGCTAGCCTTCATGCTGTTGTTCTACTACAGCCACTACCTAAAGAAATCTCATGTAGGATTGTTTCCTAAGGAAATATTACGATTTATCTGTAATTATCCCTAACTCTGCAAACTTAATTGGCTTCTCAGGTTAGTATTTAGTAGCCAACACATAAGGAGTGGCTGAAATAATATTACCAAGGAAGGAAATAATTGGATCATAGAAATGAGGACTTTGTGGTTATTGCATGGTGAAGACCAACAAAGGCCATTGCACCCAGTAATAATATGCGCAATGATGAGCTCATAGTTAAGAGCAATTTCTGTCTTAGATTTACTGTCATTAAACTGGGCTGGAACCCTGGAGGGCAGGGTAGATGAATGATAATCAAAAACATGATTTCATATGTTAAGTTCTTTGGAAGGCTCAGTTTCAGAGATCTCCCCCACTCTCTGTAAGAGCAGACATCAAAGAATCTGATTCTGGAATCTCATTTTTTCTCTTACAGCTCTTTTCTGCTATAATTGTTTTTCCACTTCCAAGGACATACATTGATAAATATGGTCAACAGAATATTAAGGTGATGTCAATATTAGTGACTACCCTATAAGAGTGAACAGAAACATTTGTGTTTGTCAGTTTTTAGTCCTCACTTATGCTTCTTTCTTGACTAATGTAATCTCTCCCCTTAATGTCTGGAGCAGACATCAATAAGAATAATAAATAATATGTTTAGTCTCAAAGATAGTGAATACAGAAAGTGGTCAGAATGTGAACAAGACTATTAAGTATTTAGCTAAAAATAAAACTATTGAGTTTTGCAAATTCTTATCAAGTCTTCTCTAAGATTGAAACTCCAGGTTTTAGTGAATATCCTGTCCAGGAAATATTGCATTATAATCCCTTTGTCTCTGCTCCCATCTACTTTAGGCTCATAGTGACATAAAAGTGAATTTCCATTCTATGAGAATATATAAACCCTGATTATTTCTTTTTATATAGATGCTCTATCCCTTGCCTATGTGCTAGTTTCTTACTGAGTCACTAACTTGCACCATATACACAACCCTCAGTGGTTTATGATAGGATGAACCTATCGAAGCAGCTGGCAGAGACAAGGTTATTTATGTGGGTAATTGTGTACACTTCTTGGACAGTCCCTGGGTCTCTCACACTGTTACCACAGCAGCATTATAAGAACATCATCTATCTATCACTCTATCTATCAGTTGATCTATCTGTCCATCTATCTATTGTCTGTCTAATCTATCTCCATAAACACACATACATACTCACATTTGTGTGTGTGTGTGTGTGTATAGAAGAAATGATAAAAGTTATATATGTCTTATGTCCCAAACTTTAGAAAGGATATGTAACATGTTAGCAGTCTTTGAACACACTTGCTGGAATATAAAGTAAAATACATTGTTGCTGGTATATCAAACTGTAGTGGATAATCCTTTTGATTTCCAAACAGGGTATACAAATGTACCTTTCTACCAGCAATGTATGAGAGTTTCTATTGTTCTACATCTCCATCAACACTTGGTATTGTAAAACTTTTTAATTTAAGCCTTCCTTCTACATGTATGTAGTATCACTCCATAATTATGGTCTGTGTTTACGGGATTATATATGGATTGTATATGCTTGTAAGGCATTTGACCGTCCTCTGGGTTAAAATTTCTGTCCAGGTCTGCCCATTTGCTAATGCATTTTCTGATTTAGTTGAATTGATATGTATGAAAAAATATATATAACATACGTGTGATATATATCAGCATATATCTGCCTATCATCCATCCATCTATCTATCCATTGATCAAGACAGACCGAATGTTTGTGCTCTGCCAAAATTAATATGTTGAAATCTTAATTCCAATATATTGATCAAGATTGAGCCTCGGCAGGTAATTAGACTGTTAGGGTAAAGCCCTCATGAATGGAATTAACGTCTTTATAAGAAGAAGCCAAGAGACCAGAGGGCTAGGTAGCTCTCTGCTCTCAGCTACATGAGGATGCAAGGAGAAGGCCCTCTACAAACCCGGAAGTGGGGCTTCACCATAGACCAGATTGGCTGGCACCTTGGTCTTGAACTTCTCAGCTTCCAGAACTGAAATAAATTTCTGCTGTTTAACCCCTTCCATCCCCCAGTTTATGGTAATCTGATATAGCAGCCTGAACTAACATCTGTATCCGTATTTATAAAACTATAGATATAGATAGAGAGAACCAGTATTTTTTTGCATTTGTCTCTGTCTCTGGCAAAAATTACCTTTTTATTCACTTAAGTCTGTAAATGGAATCATTTTCTTAATTTATTTTTCAGATTGTTTATTGTTATTGTAAAAATGAAACTTTTTTATTTTCTGTCCTGAAACTATATTTATTAGTTCTAATATTTTTTTGATGAGTTTTAAAAAAATATTTTGTTTTAAGTTCCAGGATATATGTACAGATGTACAGGACGTGCAGGTTTGCTACATAGGTAAATGTGTGCCATGGTGGTTTGCTGCACCTATCAACCCATCACCTAGATATTAAGCCCTATGTACATAAGCTATTTATCACGATGTTCTTCCCCATCCCCCAGTGTGTGTTGTTGTCCTGCCTGTGTCCATGGGTTCTCATTGTTCAGCTCCCACTTATAAGTGAGGACATGAGATGTTTGGTTTTCTGTTCCTGTGTTAGTTTGCTGAAGACGATGGCTTCCAGCTCCATCCATGTCCCTGCAAAGGACATGATCTCATTACTTTTTATGGCTGCATAATATTCCATGGTATATGAACCACATTTTCTTTATCCAATCTATCACTGATGGGCATTTGGGTTGATTCCATGTCTTTGCTATTATGAATAGTGCTGCAATGAACATACATGAGCATGTATCTTTGTAATAGGATGATTTATATTCCTTTGGGTATATACTCAGTAATTGGATTGCTGGGCCAAATGGTATTTCTGGTTCTAGGTCTTCGAGGAATTGCCAAACTGTCTTCCACAATGGTTGAACTAATTTATATTCCCACCAATAGTTTAAAAGTGTTTTTATTTCTCCACAGCTTCACCAGTGTCCACTGTTTCTTGACTTTTTAATAATTGCCATTCTGACTGGCATGAGATGGTATCTCATTGGGGTTTTGATTTGTATTTATCTAATGATCAGTGATGTTGAGCTTTTTGTCCATATTTTTTTGGCCACATATATTTTGTCTGTTCATGTCATTTGTCCAGTTTTTAATAGAGTTTTTTTTTTTCTTGTAAGTTTGTTTAAATTCCTGGTAGATTCTGGATATTAGACCTTTGTCAGTTAGATAGAGTGCAAACATTTTCTCCCATTCTGTACTTGTCTGTTCACTCTGATGATAGTTTATTTTGCTGTACAGAAGCTCTTTAGTTTAATTAAGTCACATGTGTCTATTTTTGCTTTTATTTCAATTGCTTTTGATGTTTTTGTCACGAAATATTTGCCTGTGCTTATGTCCTGAATGGTATTGCCTAGATTTTCTTCTAGGGTTTTTATAGTTTGGGGTTTTACATTTAACTCTTGATATGGTTTGGTTGTATGCGTCCCCACCCAAATCATCTTGAATTGTAACTCCCACAATTCCCACATGTCATGGGAGGAACTCGGTGGGAGGCGATTGAATTATGGGATTGGGTCTTTCCTGAGCTGTTCTCATGATAGTGAATGAGTCTCATGAGATCTGATGGTTTTAAAAAACGAGAGTTTGCCTTCACAAGTTCTCTCTTTTCCTGCTGCCATCCATGTAAGAGGTGACTTGCTCCTCCTTGCCTTCTGCCATGATTGTGAGAACTTCCCCAGCCATGTGGAACTGTAAGTCTAATTAAACTTCTTTTTCTTTTTTTTATAAATTGCCCAGTCTCAGGTATGTCTTTATCAGCAGTGTAAAAACGAACTAATACAAGTCTTTAATCCATCTTGAGTTATTGATGAACTCTTTCAGGTTTTCTGTATATAAGATCATGCTGTCTGTAAGCAGAGACAATTTAACTTCTTTCTCTTTGATTTGAATGCCTTTAATTTCCTTTTCTTGCCTAATTGCTCTGACTAGGACTTTCCAGTACTATATTAACAGAAGTGGTTAGGGTGAACACTCTTGTACTATTCCTGTTCTTAGAAGAAAAGCTTTTAGCTTTTCACCACTGGGTACAATGTTAGTTGTGGGATTGTCATATATGGCCTTTATGTGGAGGTACATTCTTTCTCTACTTAGTTTGTTGAAAATTTTTAATCATTAAAAATGTTTAATGTAATCAAATGTGTTTTTGCATCTATTGAGGTGCTCATATGATTTTTTTCCTCTTTCACTCTGTTATAGTGGCATATCAGATTTTATTTACCTGTGTATGTTGAACTATCCTTGCATCCAAGGGATAAATTCCTTTTAATTGTTGTGAATAATCCTCTTAACATGCTGATGAATTCAGTTTTCTAGTAATTTGCTAAGATTTTTCGCATCTAGGTTTATCAGTGATATTGGTCTGTAATTTTCTTTTCTTGTTGTGTTCTTATCTAGCTTTGGAATAAGGGATGCTGATGTCACAAAATAAGTTTGAAAGTGTCTCCTCGTCTTCAATTATTTGGAAAGCTTGAGAGTAATTGGCATTAATTCTTCTTTAAATGTTTGGTAGAATTCAATAGTAAAACCATCAGGTCCTTTTCTCTTCTTTGTTGAGATGTTTATGATTACTGATTGAATCTTCTTACTAATTACTGGCCTGTTCAGATTTTTAAAGAAATTTTCATAATTCTCTCTTGGTACATTGTTACTCATCCTTATTTTATGGCACAGCACAGGTTATGTCTTATTTTGGTGAATTTTCTATGTACACTTGAAAAAGATGTATATTCTTTCATGTTGGGAGATAGTGTTCATGAGCAGTTAGTTCAGGTTGGTTGGTATACTCTGTTACATTTTCAATATACCTAATGATTTTCTGTCTTGTTATATCAATTACTGAAAGTAGTATGTCAAAATGTAACTGCATTTATGGAAATCGGTAAATGCTGCACACCAGGAATTTTAGGTTTTTGAGGGGCTGATTGCTACATATTATTAACCCAATAATGGTGCTATGCCGTTTATAATTGTTGCTTTTTTAATTCTCTTTTTTAAAAAAATTCTATTACTGTCTTTCTACTTTTCTTTGCTCCTAGGTCCTCTGTCTATTGCATATAATTTTTTCACCTACAATGATTTTTAAGGCTGTCTAAATCACATGCTTTCTGACAGATTTCTCTTAGACCCAGGCATCTCATTCCCAGGGAGGATGAACAATGTTCAGAGAGGACACTTGTATCCTACCTGCATGACTAGAGAAGACATTAGGGACTGCCAGGTCTTAATTACACAAGATTAAAGGGTCAACAGTCAAGGAATGCTGCCCTATCTGCTATCAATAGGATTTATCATCTCAAGAAAGAAAATAGGAACAATAGAATGGGCACAATACTGTAAGAAATTTGTCAGTTTGGACACTTCATAACATCATAGTCCCCTTTTTGGGTAACCCTGTTAAACTTCACAGGGATTAGAATTTTATCATTTATTCCAAAAATAATTTAAATATTACCATTCACTATAGAAGAAGGTTGGGTTTTATATCAGCAGTCCTTAATACAAAGTAACATATTATTTCAACCAAATGACCCAAAGGATCCAGGACTGTGTGCTTGCTGCCTATAATCACATTTTCTTGATTGGAGAGAAGTTCTACTGCTAGTTTTATCCTCCTCATCCTGCTTATGCAGCCACATCTTAAGAAACAACCTACCTAAAGATTAATGCTCTACTGAGAAAAGAATTGCAACATACCTGTATTTTTGCCTTTGTTACACCAGCTGCCACCAAACTGGAGCCCTTTCAGGGTTTATTTGTCCCCTTGACCTTGTTTCTTTACTTTCTTCTACTGGTCAACCATCATCAGCAGTCAACTAATCCCACCCAGACTTCACTAGAGGCCACTGTGAAGCAAGAAGCAGGGACCATGACCTCACAGTCTCAGAGGGGGAAGCAGATGGGCCGTGAGGAAGAGGGTTTTTGTTCCAGTCTCTAACACTGTGGGTGGAATGTTATTCCAATGCTGACAGTAATAGTTTGCAGCATCTTCAGCCTCCATGCTGCTGATTGTGAGTGTGTAAGAGGTCCCAGAACCGCTGCCACTGAACCTGGCTGGGACTCCAGAAGCCAGACTTGATGTTCTATAAACAAGAAGCCTTGGAGGGAATCCTGGCTTCTGTTGGTACCATTGCAAGTTGCTGGTGCTTACACTTGAGCTGGCCGTGCAGGAGATGGTGACTCTTTCTTCTTGGGAGACAGCCATGGATGTTGGAGACTGGGTCAGCACAATTTCTCCATTGGACACTAGGATTATATAGAATGGATGAAAATGTACAAATGTGAACAAAAATAGAATGTCCTTATACCATGCAATATGTAAAAGTACTATAAGACTTAATTTTAAAAGAAAAAAATGAAAAGCCTATTTTAGACTCAAACTCCCATGCAAAATACAATCCTGAGTTTAGAGCTTCCTCTCTTTCTTACCTGTGACACTGAGCAGAAGGAAGATGAAAATTTGAGCCTGAAAATCCATTATGTTAGCTGAGCCCTGTCACAGGCTAAACATACCTCTTCTTAAAATGAACAAGCAATTCTGAGCATTTTGTGGTTATTGAGGAAGAAGTAGGCAAATTAGCAGGGTAGGAGGTCCTTGGCTTGTAAGTCCCTATGGGCCTTCCTCTTGTATAAGTGATACAGGACAGGGAAGCTTCTCGGTTCTTTTTCTGAAGTGGTGTGAACACTGGTTCAGGGCATTATCTGTTTGTGTGCACACAGGCTTAATTTGACCTCTTAGGAAGGGAAGTTCTACTGGGCAGAGTGTGAGCTGTATTTGCTCTGTGGTATGAATTTGCTAAGGAATACCTATATAATGTCCATGGGAAAACCCCAATTCCACAGATGTTCCTTCTCTTTCTCTGGAAGTTGCTAAACGGAGACCTTGCCCAATCACTATGGTCTCCTCAAATGACTCTACTAAAATCTCAGTAATCTGGAACCTAAACATCCTCAGGGATGTTTTCACAGAAGATTCACACTGGTTTCATTCAGAGAAGATAAAACACCAGTAAGGTAGGGCAAAGTAAACCTTTTTGTATGAAATTGAAGGAAATCCAGTCATTAGTTCATTAACAAGTGCAACTTACCTAGCATTATACCTCTACTGATTTTGAAAGCACCCTGGGCTTTATGGAGCTGGAATAGAGATTCAGATTAAATAACTACAAATCAAAGTGATGGTTATTTTAGTCACAATATGGGTAGTGTTCTATTGCTAGAGTGTTTAGCTAGAGGCCCTATTTTTATCTGGGTATGCTGAAGAATAGTTTTCCTAAAAGTTATATATTAATTAACAAAGAGTTAGTGAGAGCACTAGAAGCAGAGAATATATGTAAGAGCTTGTTCAAAGCAAGGTCTTAAATTTTAGTCTCATTGCAAATTTGGATTCTATTCCTCCTGAATGGACTACTGAAGAGTAGTCCATTCCTCATGAAGACCACGAGGAAGCATGAAAATATCTGCATTGCTTCCTCAAGGATGTTTAATTGCCTCATTGATTCTCTTGGGAAAGAATTCTCCCATTGTTGCTCATTGATTCTCAAAGATTAGAAGTAAAAGTAACTTGGGGAATTTGTGACTAAAGTTCCCATGCTCACAGATACTGACCTCCTATGTGGTGTTGAGTTTACCTTAATTCTTGAAGGATGCTTAACTTTGAAGTGAATTCTAGGTATATGGCTACCTTTTCTTATCATTTTAAGGATATTTTATGGTCTCTGCTTCTCCTTATTTATGTTTAGAGGTTAGCTATTAATCTTATTCTCATTTCTTCAAAATGAGAGAATTTTTTCTGAATAAGATTTTTTTGTTTGATCAGTAGACACTAAAGTGTGACATTATTTATACAAAATAATGCTACATAGCAAGAAAAATTAATAAATTGCAACAACTTGAATTTTTACAATAAAATTAAAATGACACGTATCTATTACCCAAAACACATCTGAGAAGCCAATTTATAGAAATAGAAGTATGCATGTGTAAAGACATAGGTAAAATTATATTAACTAATCTATTGGTTATATTAGCAAAACCTGAACATAATTTAATTTCCCCTCAATAGAAATGCTTGAATAAAGTATAGGTTCTCTACACAATCCAAAATGTGATGATAAAGAATAGGTTATATTTTTCATCTCTTGATCTGGAGATAATCTCTTTAAATATATTTAAATATAAATTCCCAAAAATGTTATTTTATGAGCCAATATTTGAAAACACAGAAACAGAATTATGAAGAGTAGTAGTTTGTCTTTTCTATCTTTACAAATATGGAATCATTTTGCACCTTGTGGGGTTACAATGAAGGCAAAAAAGGGGGTTATGACAATGGGAAAATGTATGCATAACACACAGCAATGTTCACAGAGATGAATGAAGTCATAGTGACAAATGAAAAATGTAAAAGGCAATTTGATTTACATTGAATATATATATGTCAGGAATATGGAATGAGAGGAGACAGGTAAACACAATAAAAACTGACCAATGCCTGAAATAAGGATATTACAGAAATAAAACAATGCTATATAAACATCGAAAAACAGCATAATAATCACTAGAACTAAAAAAGATCCTGTATATGTGTGTTCATTCATAGAAAGATGAAAGTCCCTACATTATAATTAATATTTTCATCATCAGAGAAATAGGATGCTACTCAGAAAAATATTTTTTAAACAATTGACCTAAATCATATCAGGTAATGAGATATTTCTTGAGTCCAGGCATGATCGTGTAAATGCATGTTGGTTAAATCCTTGGAATTGTAATGCACATTACAACTTTCAGAACTCCTGTCTGTTTAGCATTATAGGAGACCTTCTGACTACATCAAACTTCATCTAATCACATTTTAACTGCACAGAAAACTTTTGGCGGGAAGTGAGATGGAAAGCCGTAGTGTCATTGCATATTCAGACCCCAAGAGGGAGCTGAGAGATCATGCCTTTGGGAAGTGATTATTAAATAGTCCCCACAGTGGAGGATTCCAGAGCTCTGCATGATAACATTGCCTATCCACTGACCCATGCCCTCCCCAGATGTGCAAAGGAAGTCCAGCTGCCGGAAGCCCTTATCAGTGTGCAGATTCACCATAATCAACACTCCTTTGCACCCACCATATCTGTAGGGGAAGTGTAGTGCCAGGCTCAGCTCCTCAGGTGTCTTTTACCCAGGTGAAAGTCCAAGGTAGATCAGTCACAAAATCAAAGTCTTCAGTGGAATTTTTAAATTGCTTTATTAAAGTACAGTGTTAAACCCTGAAAAGCACCTATTTTAAGTGTGCAAATCAATGACTTATGGTAAATTTGCAAAGTTGTAGATAACAAGAGTTTAACCTTGCAACATTTTAATCACCCCCTGAAGGATCCCTTATGCAGACCGGCAGCTATTTTTATTTCCACTCCCAGTCTCAGGCATTTATTAATCGACTTTCCCTCTATTGATTGCCTGATATGAACATTCTATATAAATGGAATAATGCATGCGTACTCGTTTCTATCTGGTTTCTTTCCATTAAACTAAGTTTAGGTTCATCCCTGTTTTAGCATGTATCAGTAGTCCATTCCTTTTTGTTTTTGGATAGCATTCTGCTATATGGATTTTATTTATCTATTCACAGGTTGAGGAACAATCAGGTCCTTTGCACTTTTTGGTTATATGATGATCAACAATGCTGCTATGAATATTTGCCTGTAAGTCTTTGTGTGGACACTGGTTTTGATTTTTCTCAGATAGACCTCTACAAGTGGAAATGCTGAGCCATACGATAAATTTCTGTTTGTTTTTTAAAAACTGCCAAACTGTTTTCAAACGTGGCTGCATCATTTAACATTTGCACCAACAGTGTATGAAGGCTCTTTTTCTGTCACCATGGAACCTTTTTTGTCTGGCACCAACTTTTGTTATTGTCTGTTTTTAAAACTATTATCAAAATCATTATAGTGTATATGGAATGGTGCTTATTGTGAATTTAATTTGATTTTTGCTAATGACTAATAATGTTGAGCACCTTTTCATGTGCTTACTATCTGTTCATGTATCTTCTTCCATAACATTTATACTAAAATATTTTATTCATTTTTGAATTGAGTTGTCTTATGACTTATATATTCTGGAAATATGGCATTTATCAGATAAATGGTTTACAAATAATTTCTCTTGTCTGTGGTTTGTCTTTTCATTTTTAATGGTATCCTTTGAAATGCAAATGTTTTGAACATTAATGAAACCTAGTATATTGGCATGTTCTTTCATAAGTTGAGCTTCGGATATTGTAACTAAGAAACATTTGATGAACCCAGAGATGGAAAAGTTTTAACCTAAAGGCTTTATAATTTCAGCTTTTAGGAATGGGCAGAAGCTGGAAACATTCCCCTTAAAAACTGACACTAGACAAGGATGTCATTTCACACCACTCCTTTTCAATTGAGTATTGGAAGTTTTGGCCAGGGCAATCAGGCAAGAAAAAGAAATAAAGTGCATTCAAATAGGAAGACAGGAAGTCAAACTATCCCTGTTTGCAGATGGCATGATCCTGTATCTTGAAAATGTCATCATTTCAGTCCCAAAGATTTTTAAGCTGGATAAGCAACTACAGCAAAGTCGCAGGATACAAAATCAATGTGCAAAAATCACTAGCTTTCCTATACACCATTCATACATTCGTACAGCATTCCTATACACCAACAGCAGTCATGCCGAGAGCCAAATCACTAACTCCCATTCACAATTGGCACAAAAGTAATAAAATACCTAGAAATACAGCTGACAGGGGAAGTGAAAGATCTCTGCAAGGAGAACTCTAAACCACTACTCAAAGAAATCAGAAACAACACAGACAAATGGAAAAACATTCCATGTTCACTGATAGGAGGAATCAGTATCATTAAATGGCTATACTGTCCAAAGCAATTTATAGATTCAATGCTATTCCCATTAAACTACCACTGACATTCATCATAAAACTAGAAAAAAACTATTTTAAAGTTCATATGGAGCAACAATAACAAAAAAGCCTGAAAAACCAAGGCAATCATAAGCAAAAAGAACAAAGCTGGAGGCATCACACTACCCAGTTTCAAATTATGCTACATGGCTACAGTAATCAAAACAACATGGTACTGGTACAAGAACAGACACATAGACCAATGGAATAGAATAGAGAGCCCAGAAATATGTCTTCACACCTATAACCATCTGCTGTTAT
>NW_012121833.1:134811-139550 GCF_000951035.1 Colobus angolensis palliatus | reverse complement strand
CCCCCTCGGGGTTTTACATTTAACTCTTGATATGGTTTGGTTGTATGTGTCCCCACCCAAATCATCTTGAATTGTAACTCCCACAATTCCCACATGTCATGGGAGGAACTCGGTGGGAGGCGATTGAATTATGGGATTGGGTCTTTCCCGAGCTGTTCTCATGATAGTGAATGAGTCTCATGAGATCTGATGGTTTTAAAAAATGAGAGTTTGCCTGCACAAATTCTCTCTTTGCCTGCTGCCATCCATGTAAGAGGAGACTTGCTCCTCCTTGCCTTCTGCCATGATTGTGAGACCTTCCCCAGCCATGTGGAACTGTAAGTCTAATTAAACTTCTTTTTCCTTTTTTTATAAATTGCCCAGTCTCAGGTATGTCTTTATCAGCAGTGTAAAAATGAACTAATAGAAGTCTTTAATCCATCTTGAGTTATTGATGAACTCTTTCGGGTTTTCTGTATATAAGATCATGCTGTCTGTAAGCAGAGACAATTTAACTTCTTTCTCTTTGATTTGAATGCCTTTAATTTCCTTTTCTTGCCTAATTGCTCTGACTGGGACTTTCCAGTACTATATTAACAGAAGTGGTTAGAGTGAACACTCTTGTATTATTCCTGTTCTTAGAAGAAAAGCTTTTAGCTTTTCACCATTGGGTACAATGTTAGTTGTGGGATTGTCATATATGGCCTTTATGTGGAGGTACATTCTTTCTATACTTAGTTTGTTGAAAATTTTTAATCATTAAAAATGTTTAATGTAATCAAATGTGCCTTTGCATCTATTGAGATGCTCATATGATTTTTTCCTCTTTCACTCTGTTATAGTGGCATATCAGATTTTATTTACCTGTGTATGTTGAACTATCCTTGCATCCAAGGGACAAATTCCTTTTAATTGTTGTGAATAATCCTCTTAACATGCTGATGAATTCAGTTTTCTAGTAATTTGCTAAGATTTTTTGCATCTAGGTTTATCAGTGATATTGGTCTGTAATTTTCTTTTCTTGTAGTGTTCTTATCTAGCTTTGGAATAAGGGATGCTGATGTCATAAAATAAGTTTGGAAGTGTCTCCTCTTCTTCAATTATTTGGAAAGCTTGAGAGTAATTGGCATGAATTCTTCTTTACATGTTTGGTAGAACTCAATAGTAAAGCCATCAGGTCCTTTTCTCTTCTTTGTTGAGATGTTTATGATTACTGATTGAATCTTCTTACTAATTACTGGTCTGTTCAGATTTTTAAAGAAATTTTCACAATTCTCTCTTGGTACATTTTTACTCATCCTTATTTTATGGCACAGCACATGTTATGTCTTATTTTGGTGAATATTCTATGTACACTTGAAAAAGATGTATATTCTTTCATGTTGGGGGATAGTGTTCATGAGCAGTTAGTTCAGGTTGGTTGGTATACTCTGTTACATTTTCGATATACCTAATGGTTTTCTGTCTTGTTATATCAATTACTGAAAGTAGTATGTCAAAATGTAACTGCATTTATGGAAATCGGTAAGTGCTGCACACCAGGAATTTTAGGTTTTTCAGGGGCTGATTGCTACATATTATTAACCCAATAATGGTGCTATGCCATTTATAATTGTTGCTTTTTTAATTCTCTTTTTAAAAAAATTCTATTACTGTCTTTCTACTTTTCTTTGCTCCTAGGTCCTCTGTCTATTGCATATAATTTTTTCACCCACAGTGATTTTTAAGGCTGTCTAAATCACATGCTTTCTGACAGATTTCTCTTAGACCCGGGCATCTCATTCCCAGGGAGGATGAACAATGTTCAGGGAGGACACTTGTATCCTACCTGCATGACTAGAGAAGACATTAGGGACTGCCAGGTCTTAATTACACCAGATTAAAGGGTCAACAGTCAAGGAATGCTGCCTTATCTGCTATCAATAGGATTTATCATCTCAAGAAAGAAAATAAGAACAATAGAATGGGCACAATACTGTAAGAAATTTGTCAGTTTGGACATTTCATAACATCATAGTCCCCTTTTTGGGTAACCCTGTTAAACTTCACAGGGATTAGAATTTTATCATTTATTCCAAAAATAATTTAAATATTACCATTCACTATAGAAGAAGGTTGGGTTTTATATCAGCAGTCCTTAATACAAAGTAACATATTATTTCAACCAAATGACCCAAAGGATCCAGGACTGTGTGCTTGCTGCCTATAATCATATTTTCTTGATTGGAGAGAAGTTCTACTGCTAGTTTTATCCTCCTCATCCTGCTTATGCAGCCACATCTTAAGAAACAACCTACCTAAAGATTAATGCTCTACTGAGAAAAGAATTGCAACATACCTGTATTTTTGCCTTTGTTAACCAGCTGCCACCAAACTGGAGTCCTTTCAGGGTTTATTTGTCCCCTTGACCTTGTTTCTTTACTTTCTTCTACTGGTCAACCATCATCAGCAGTCAACTAATCCCACCCAGACTTCACTAGAGGCCACTGTGAAGCAAGAAGCAGGGACCATGACCTCACAGTCTCAGAGGGGGAAGCAGATGGGCCGTGAGGAAGAGGGTTTTTGTTCCAGTTTCTAACACTGTGGGTGGAATGTTATTCCAATGCTGACAGTAATAGTTTGCAGCATCTTCAGCCTCCATGCTGCCGATTGTGAGCGTGTAAGAGGTCCCAGAACCGCAGCCACTGAACCTGGCTGGGACTCCAGAAGCCAGACTTGATGTTCTATAAGCAAGAAGCCTTGGAGGGAATCCTGGCTTCTGTTGGTACCACTGCAAGTTGCTGGTGCTTACACTTGAGCTGGCCATGCAGCAGATGGTGACTCTTTCTCCTTGGGAGACAGCCATGGATGTTGCAGACTGGGTCAGCACAATTTCTCCATTGGACACTAGGATTATATAGAATGGATGAAAAAGTATAAATGTGAACAAAAATAGAATGTCCTTATACCATGCAATATGTAAAAGTACTATAAGACTTAATTTTAAAAGAAAAAAATGAAAAGCCTATTTTAGACTCAAACTCCCATGCAAAATACAATCCTGAGTTTAGAGCTTCCTCTCTTTCTTACCTGTGACACTGAGCAGAAGGAAGATGAAAATTTGAGCCTGAAAATCCATTATGTTAGCTGAGCCCTGTCACAGGCTAAACATATCTCTTCTTAAAATGAACACCCTTTAAAAGCAATTCTGAGCATTTTGTGGTTATTGAGGAAGAAGTAGGCAAATTAGCAGGGTAGGAGGTCCTTGGCTTGTAAGTCCCTATGGGCCTTCCTCTTGTATAAGTGATACAGGACAAGGAAGCTTCTCAGTTCTTTTTCTGAAGTGGTGTGGACACTGGTTCAGGGCATCATCTGTTTGTGTGCACACAGGCTTAATTTGACCTCTTAGCAAGGGAAGTTCTACTGGGCAGGGTGTGAGCTATATTTGCTCTGTGGTATGAATTTGCTAAGGAATACCTATATAATGTCCATGGGAAAACCCCAATTCCACAGATGTTCCTTCTCTTTCTCTGGAAGTTGCTAAACGGAGACCTTGCCCAATCACTATGGTCTCCTCAAATGACTCTACTAAAATCCCAGTAATCTGGAACCTAAACATCCTCAGGGATGTTTTCACAGAAGATTCACGCTGGTTTCATTCAGAGAAGATAAAACACCAGTAAGGTAGGGCAAAGTAAACCTTTTTGTATGAAATTGAAGGAAATCCAGTCATTAGTTCATTAACAAGTGCAACTTACCTAGCATTATACCTCTACTGATTTTGAAAGCACCCTGGGCTTTATGGAGCTGGAATAGAGGTTCAGATTAAATAACTACAAATCAAAGTGATGGTTATTTTAGTCACAATATGGGTAGTGTTCTATTGCTAGAGTGTTTAGCTAGAGGCCCTATTTTTATCTGGGTATGCTGAAGAATAGTTTTCCTAAAAGTTATATATTAATTAACAAAGAGTTAGTGAGAGCACTAGAAGCAGAGAATATATGTAAGAGCTTGTTCAAAGCAAGGTCTTAAATTTTAGTCTCATTGCAAATTTGGATTCTATTCCGCTTGAATGGACTACTGAAGAGTAGTCCATTCCTCATGAAGACCACGAGGAAGCATGAAAATATCTGCATTGCTTCCTCAAGGATGTTTAATTGCCTCATTGATTCTCTTGGGAAAGAATTCTCCCATTGTTGCTAATTGATTCTCAAAGATTAGAAGTAAAAATAACTTAGGGAATTTGTGACTAAAGTTCTCATGCTCAGAGATACTGACCTCCTATGTGGTGCTGAGTTTACCTTAATTCTTGAAGGATGCTTAACTTTGAAGCGAATTCTAGGTATATGGCTACCTTTTCTTATCATTTTAAGGATATTTTATGGTCTCAGCTTCTCCTTATTTATGTTTAGAGGTTAGCTATTAATCTTATTCTCATTTCTTCGAAATGAGAGAATTTTTTCTGACTAAGATTTTTTTGTTTGATCAGTAGACACTAAAGTGTGACATTATTTATACAAAGTAATGCTACATAGCAAGAAAAATTAATAAATTGCAACAACTTGAATTTTTACAATAAAATTCAAATGACACGTATCTACTACCCAAAACACATCTGAGAAGCCAATTTATAGAAATAGAAGTATGCATGTGTAAAGACATAGGTAAAATTATATTAACTAATCTATTGGTTATACTAGCAAAACCTGAACATAATTTAATTTCCCCTCAATAGAAATGCTTGAATAAAGTATAGGTTCTCTACACAATCCAAAATGTGA
>NW_012121833.1:132860-134188 GCF_000951035.1 Colobus angolensis palliatus | reverse complement strand
AAAAAAAAAAAAAAAAAAAACAATAAAGGCAAAAAAGGGGGTTATGACAATGGGAAAAATGTATGCATAACACACAGCAATGTTCACAGAGATGAATGAAGTTATAGTGACAAATGAAAAATGTAAAAGGCAATTTGATTTATATTGAATATATATATGTTAGGAATATGGAATGAGAGGAGACAGGTAAACACAATAAAAACTGACCAATGCCTGAAATAAGGATATTACAAAAATAAAACAATGCTATATAAACATCTAAAAACAGCATAATAATCACTAAAACTAAAAGAGATCCTCTATATGTGTATTCATTCATAGAAAGATGGAAGTCCCTACATTACAATTAATATTTTCACCATCAGAGAAATAGGATGCTAGTCAGAAAAATATTTTTTAAACAATTAACCTAAATCATATCAGGTAATGAGATATTTCTTGAGTCCAGGCATGATCGTGTAAATGCATGTTGGTTAAATCCTTGGACTTGTAATGCACATTACAACTTTCAGAACTCCTCTCTGTTTAGCATTATAGGAGACCTTCTGACTACATCAGACTTCCTCTAATCACATTTTAACTGCACTGAAAACTTTTGGCGGGAAGTGACATGGAAAGCCGTAGTGTCATTGCATATTCAGACCCCAAGAGGGAGCTGAGAGATCATGCCTTTGGGAAGTGATTATGAAATAGTCCCCACAGTGGAGGATTCCAGAGCTCTGCGTGATAACATTGCCTATCCACTGACTCACGCCCTCCCCAGATGTGCAAAGAAAGTCCAGCTGCCGGAAGCCCTTATCAGTGTGCAGATTCACCATAATCAACACTCCTTTGCACCCACCACATCTGTAGGAGAAGTGTAGTTGCAGGCTCAGCTCCTCAGGTGTCTTTTACCCAGGTGAAAGTCCAAGGTAGATCCGTCACAAAATCAAAGTCCTCTGTGGAATTTTTAAATTGCTTTATTAAAGTACAGTGTCAAACCCTGAAAAGCACCTATTTTAAGTGTGCAAATCAATGACTTATGGTAAATTTGCAAAGTTGTAGATAACAAGAGTTTAATCTTGCAACATTTTAATCACCCCCGAAGGATCCCTTATGCAGACCGGCAGCTATTTTTATTTCCACTCCCAGTCTCAGGCATTTATTAATCGACTTTCCCTCTATTGATTGCCTGATATGAACATTCTATATAAATGGAATAATGCGTGCATACTCGTTTCTATCTGGTTTCTTTCCATTAAACTAAGTTTAGGTTCATCCCTGTTTTAGCATGTATCAGTAGTCCATTCCTTTTTGTTTTTGGATAGCATTCTGCTATATGGATTTTA
>NW_012121833.1:129086-132810 GCF_000951035.1 Colobus angolensis palliatus | reverse complement strand
GAAGGATCCCTTATGCAGACCGGCAGCTATTTTTATTTCCACTCCCAGTCTCAGGCATTTATTAATCGACTTTCCCTCTATTGATTGCCTGATATGAACATTCTATATAAATGGAATAATGCGTGCGTACTCGTTTCTATCTGGTTTCTTTCCATTAAACTAAGTTTAGGTTCATCCCTGTTTTAGCATGTATCAGTAGTCCATTCCTTTTTGTTTTTGGATAGCATTCTGCTATATGGATTTTATTTATCTATTCACAGGTTGAGGAACAATCAGGTCCTTTGCACTTTTTGGTTATATGATGATCAACAATGCTGCTATGAATATTTGCCTGTAAGTCTTTGTGTGGACACTGGTTTTGATTTTTCTCAGATAGACCTCTACAAGTGGAAATGCTGAGCCATACGATAAATTTCTGTTTGTTTTTTAAAAACTGCCAAACTGTTTTCAAACGTGGCTGCATCATTTAACATTTGCACCAACAGTGTATGAAGGCTCTTTTGCTGTCACCATGGAACCTTTTTTGTCTGGCACCAACTTTGGTTATTGTCTGTTTTTAAAACTATTATCAAAATCATTATAGTGTATATGGAATGGTGCTTATTGTGAATTTAATTTGATTTTTGCTAATGACTAATAATGTTGAACACCTTTTCATGTGCTTACTATCTGTTCATGTATCTTCTTCCATAACATTTATACTAAAATAGTTTATTCATTTTTGAATTGAGTTGTCTTATGACTTATATATTCTGGAAATATGGCATTTATCAGATAAATGGTTTACAAATAATTTCTCTTGTCTGTGGTTTGTCTTTTCATTTTTTAATGGTATCCTTTGAAATGCAAATGTTTTGAACATTAATGAAACCTAGTATATTGGCATGTTCTTTCATAAGTTGAGCTTTGGATATTGTAACTAAGAAATATTTGATGAACCCAGAGATGGAAAAGTTTTAACCTAAAGGCTTTATAATTTCAGCTTTTAGGAATGGGCAGAAGCTGGAAACATTCCCCTTAAAAACTGACACTAGACAAGGATGTCATTTCACACCACTCCTTTTCAATTGAGTATTGGAAGTTTTGGCCAGGGCAATCAGGCAAGAAAAAGAAATAAAGTGCATTCAAATAGGAAGACAGGAAGTCAAACTATCCCTGTTTGCAGATGGCATGATCCTGTATCTTGAAAATGTCATCATTTCAGTCCCAAAGATTTTTAAGCTGGATAAGCAACTACAGCAAAGTCGCAGGATACAAAATCAATGTGCAAAAATCACTAGCTTTCCTATACACCATTCATATATTCGTACAGCATTCTTATACACCAACAGCAGTCATGCCGAGAGCCAAATCACTAACTCCCATTCACAATTGGCACAAAAGTAATAAAATACCTAGAAATACAGCTGACAGGGGAAGTGAAAGATCTCTGCAAGGAGAACTCTAAACCACTACTCAAAGAAATCAGAAACAACACAGACAAATGGAAAAACATTCCATGTTCACTGATAGGAGGAATCAGTATCATTAAATGGCTATACTGTCCAAAGCAATTTATAGATTCAATGCTATTCCCATTAAACTACCACTGACATTCATCATAAAACTAGAAAAAAACTATTTTAAAGTTCATATGGAACAACAATAACAAAAAAGCCTGAATAACCAAGGCAATCATAAGCAAAAAGAACAAAGCTGGAGGCATCACACTACCCAGTTTCAAATTATGCTACATGGCTACAGTAATCAAAACAACATGGTACTGGTACAAGAACAGACACATAGACCAATGGAATAGAATAGAGAGCCCAGAAATATGTCTTCACACCTATAACCATCTGCTGTTATCCTCCGCAAACTAACACAGGAACAGAAAACCAAACCCTGCATGTTCTCACTTATATAAATGAGAGTTAATGATGAGAACATATGGACACATAAGGGGGAACAACACACACTTGGGCCTATAGGAGGGTGGAGGGTGGGAGAAAGATAACTACTGGATACTAGGCTTAATACCTGCGTGATGAAATAATCTGTACATCAAACCCCCATGACACATGTAACAATCCTGTACATCCTGCATATGTACCCCTGAACTTAAAAGTTAAAAAATAAAATTAGTTCTCTGATTTATTTCGATCTAGTGTGCATGGCAAGAGGTCAGAGCCTAAATTTGTCTTTTCACCTATAGGTACCAATTGAAAGTCTATCCTTCCTCCCATTTAATTTCCTAGGCATTATTGTAAAAAATAACTTACCAAAAATATAAAGGTTTATTTCTAGATTCTGAATTCCATCCTACTGATCTATAAGTTCATTTTTGTGCCAGTACCATCTTGTCCTGAAAACTGTAGTTTATAGTTGTTCTCTGCTTTACAGTATAGGCGATCCTTGGACAACACTGATTTAAGCTGCGCAGGTTCACTCACACATGGATTTTGTGCCACATCTGAAATAACAAGACCAATCTCTCCTCTCCCTCCTCCTCAGCCTACTCAATGTGAATATGATAAGGATGAAGACATTTATAATGATCCACTTTCACTTAATGAGTAGTAAATATATTTTCTCTTCTTTCTAGTTTTCTTCAAACATGTTCTTTTCTCTACGTTACTTTATTGTAAAATACAGTATATAATACATATAACAGTCAAAATATGAGCTAATCAGCTGTTTATACAATTGGTAAGGTTTCCAGTCTACAACAGGCTATTAGTGGTTAGATTTTTGGGGATTCAAACGTTACACATAAATTTTCTATTGTGCACAGCGTCTGGGCCCTTACCTCTCACATTGTTAAAGGGTCCATTGTACGTTTTCAAACTGGAAATTTTTATGCCCTCCAACTTCAATTTTCTTGCAGAGTTGTTTTGGTTATTTGAAGTCTTCTGAATTTTCATGTAAATTTTGGAATCAGTTCACCAAATTCTATAAGAAGGCTACTGGGATTTTGACTCAAACTGTGTTGAATCTGTAGATCACACTGGAGAGAATTATCATGTTAATAATATTGAATCTTCCAATCCATGAAAATGAAATGTCTCTTCACTTACTTAGATCTTCTTTAATTTCTCTCAGTAATGTTTTATAATTTTCAGCATATCTCTTTTTTGTTAAATATATTCAGAAGTATTTTCTTCTTATCAATGCTTGTTCATTGTCTTTATACTTTATTTTCAAGTTATTGATCGACAGTATCCTATTTGTGTATTGATCCTATTTGTGTATTCTGTATTTGTGAGTTTGCCTGCCTGCTAAAATTTAATGTAATCCCAAAGTCAGTACACATGGTGCTTTTATTATCATTTGTGGACATGCACAGAGTGGCAAAAAGATTGAGCCACCGAACATGCATGTTCCCAGCTGAGGTTTAACAAAGCCACACTCTGTCATCTTGTTTCACTTCTCATACTGTAAGCAAGCGTCCTCCTTTTGCTCAATTTTGTTCTTTATGTTGGTAATTTTGCTGTTATAAGTGTTTCCCAAACATAATGCTGAATTGCTGTTTAGTGTTCCTAAGCACAAGAAGTCTGCCATGTGTCTTACGAATAAAATATGTGTGTTAGATAAACTCTGTTCAGGCACAAGTCATAGTGTTTTTGGCCATGAGTTCAATGTTAATAAATTGTGTGTGTGTGTGTGTGTGTGTATAGGAAGATGCCTTATTTTATTGCGCTTCACTTTGTTGCTCTTTGAAGATACTGTTTTTTACAAATTGAAG
>NW_012121833.1:123534-123966 GCF_000951035.1 Colobus angolensis palliatus | reverse complement strand
TAGCCAGGATGGTCTCGATCTCCTGACCTCGTGATCCGCTCGCCTCGGCCTCCCAAAGTGCTGGGATTACAGGCTTGAGCCACCGCGCCCGGCAATCTAACTAGAATTATTAACAAATGTGGCTACACTAAACAACAGATTTTCAATGTAGATGAAACAGTCTTATGTTGGAAGATAATGCCATCTAAGACTTTCATAGCTAGAGAGGTTCCTAGCTTAAAAGCTTCCAAGGACAAGCAGACTCTCTTATTAAGATAATGTGGCTGATGACCTACGTTAAGTCAGTCAATGCTCATTTACCATTCTGAAAATCCTAGGGCCCTTAAGAATTATACTCTCTACTTTTCCTGTGCTGTATACATGGAACCACAAAACCTAGATGACAGCACATCCGTTTAGAGCATGGTTTACCAAATATTTGTTGAGACCTAC
>NW_012121833.1:117710-118164 GCF_000951035.1 Colobus angolensis palliatus | reverse complement strand
ATCTATCTGGTCCTGGACTTTTTTGGTTGGTAGGCTATTAATTATTGCCTCAATTTCAGAGCCTGTTATTGGTCTATTCAGGAATTCAACTTCATCCTGGTTTAGTCTTGGGAGAGTGTATGTGTCTAAGAATTTATCCATTTCTTCTAGGTTTTCTAGTTTATTTCCATAGAGGTGTTCATAGTATTCTGTGATGGTAGTCTGTGTTTCTGTGGGGTCGGTAGTGACATCCCCTTTGTCATTTTTTATTGCGTCTATTTGATTCTTCTCTTTTTTCTTCTTTATTAGTCTTGCTAGTGGTTTATCAATTTTGTTGATCTTTTCAAAAAACCAGCTCCTGGATTCATTAATTTTTTTGAAGGTTTTTTTGTGTCTCTATCTCCTTCAGTTCTGCTCTGATCTTAGTTATCTCTTGCCTTCTGCTAGCTTTTGAATGTGTTTGTTCTTGCTTCTC
>NW_012121833.1:88522-117418 GCF_000951035.1 Colobus angolensis palliatus | reverse complement strand
CTCTTCATCCAATTTGCCAGTCTGTATCTTTTAATTGGAGCATTTAGCCTATTTACATTTAAGGTTAAAATTGTTATGTGTGAATTTGATCCTGTCATTATGATGTTAGCTGATTACTTTGCTCGTTAGTTAATGCAATTTCTTCCTAGCATCAATGGCCAAATAAGAACAGCTCCAGGCTACAGTTTCCAGCATGAGTGACGCAGAAGATGGGTGATTTCTGCATTTCCAACTGAGGTACTGGGTTCATCTCACTGCGGCATGTCGGACAGTGGGTGCAGGACAGTGGGTGCAGCCTACTGAGCGAGAGCTGAAGCAGGGCAAGGCATCACCTCACCCAGGAAGCATAAGGGGTAAGAGAATTCACTTTCCTAGCCAAGGGAAACCATGGCACACAGCACCTGGAAAATTGGGTCACTCCCACCCTAATACTGTGCTTTTCCGAGGGTCTTAGCAAATGGCACACCAGGAGATTACATCCTGCGCCTGGCTTGGAGGGTCCCATTCCCACGGGGCCTCACTCATTGCTAGCACAGCAGTCTGAGATCTAACTGCAAGGCAGCAGTGAGGCTGGTGGAGGGGTGCCTGCCATTGCCTAGGCTTGAGTAGGTAAACAAAGTGGCCAGGAAGTTGGAACTGGGTGAAGCCCACCGCAGCTCAAGGAGGCCTGCCTGCCTCTGTAGACTCCACCTCTGGGGACAGGACATAGCCAAACAAAAGGCAGCAGAAACCTCTGCAGATTTAAATGTCCCTCTCTGACAGTTTTGAAGAGTGTAGTGGTTATCCCAGCATGGAGCTTGAGAGCTGAGAACGGACAGACTGCCTCCTCAAGTGGGCCCCTCACTCCGGAGTAGCCTAACTGGGAGGCACCCCCCAGTAGGGGCAGACTGACACCTCACATGGCTGGGTACCCCTCTGAGATGAAGCTTTCAGGCAGCAACATTTGCTGTTCAGCAATATTCACTCTTCTGCAGCCTCTGCAGCTGATACCCAGGCAAACAGGTCTGGAGTGGACCTCAAGCAAACTCCAACAGACCTCCAGCTGAGTGGCCGGACTGTTAGATGGAAAACTAACAAACAGAAAGGACATCTACACCAAAATCCCATCTGTACGTCACCATCAGCAAAGACCAAAGGTAGATAAAACCACAAAGATGGGGAAAAAAAAAGAGCAGAAAAGCTGAAATTTCTAAAAATCAGAGTGCCTCTCCTCCTCCAAAGAACTGCAGCTCCTCGCCAGCAATGGAACAAAGTTGGATGGAGAATGACTTTGATGAGTTGAGAGAAGAAGGCTTCAGATGATGAAACTTCTCCAAGCTAAAGGAGGAAGCTTGAACCCTTCGCAAAGAAGCTAAAAACCTTGAAAAAGGATTAGACGAATGGCTAACTAGAATAACCAATGGAGAGAAGTCCTTAAATGACCTGATAGAGCTGAAAACCATGGCATGAGAACTAAGTGATGCACACACAAGCTTCAGTAACTGATTCGATCAACTGGAAGAAAGGGTATCAGTGACTGAAGATCAAATGAATGAAATGAAGTGAGAAGAGAAGTTTAGAGAAAAAAGAGTAAAAAGAAATGAACAAAGCCTCCAAGAAATATGGGACTATGTGAAAAGACCAAATCTACGTCTGATTGGTGTACCTGAAATTGACGGGGAGAATGGAACCAAGTTGGAAAACACTGTGCAGGATATTATCCAAGAGAACTTCCCCAATCTAGCAAGGCAGGCCAACATTCAAATTCAGGAAATACAGAGAACGCCACAAAGATACTCCTTGAGAAGAGCAGTTCCAAGGCATGTAATTGTCAGATTCATCAAAGTTGAAATGAAGGAAAAAATGTTAAGGGAGGCCAGAGAGAAAGATCGGGTTACCCAGAAAGGGAAGCCCATCAGACTAACAGCGGATCTCTCCGTGGAAACTCTCCAAGCCAGAAGAGAGTGGGGGCCAATATTCAACATTCTTAAGGAAAAGAATTTTCAACCCAGAATTTCATATCCAGCCAAACTAAGTTTCATAAGTGAAGGAGAAATAAAATCCTTTACAGACAAGCAAATGCTGAGAGATTTTATCACCACCAGGCCTGCCCTGCAAGAGCTCCTGAAGGAAGCACTAAACATGGAAAGGAACAACCGGTACCAGCCATTGTATAAACATGCCAAAATATAAAGATCAATATTAACAGAAGTTTGGAAAAAGTTGATTCCAACCCTCATGGATGTTTTTGAGAATGATTAACAGAAGTTTGAAAAAAGTTGATTCCAACCCTCATGGATGATTTTGAGGGGTTCAAGACTTCAGTGGAGTAACTTAAGATGTAGTAAATTTAAAAGAGAACTAGAATTAGAAGTATACCTATGTAACAAACCTGCATGTTCTGCACATGTATCCCATTTTTAAGAAGAAATAAAGAAAAGAAAAGAGGTGGAGCTTGAAGATGTAATGGAATTGCTGCAATATGACCGTAAAACATGAATGGATGAGGAGTTACTTCATATGGATGAGCAAATAAAATAGTTTCTTGAGAGGGAATCTACTGCTGTGCAGATGCTGTGAGCAAGGTTACAATGACAACAAAGGATTCATAATTGTATAAAAAAAAAACTTAGTTGATAAAGCAGCAGTAGGGCTCAAGGATTGACTCCAATTTTGAAAGAAGTATTGCTATAGGTAAAATGCTATCAAAAAGTATGTCATGCTACAGAGAAATATTTAATTAAAGGAAAATTCAATCAATGTGGAAAACTTTATTGCTGTCTTATTTTAGGAAATTGCCACAATCCCCCCAATCATCAACAACCGCCACCCTGATCAGCCAGTAGCCAACAACATTGAGACAAAACTCTCAACCAGCAAAAAGATTACTCACTGAAGGCTCAGATAGGTATTACCAATTTTAGTAATGAAGTATTTTAAATTATGTACATTGTTTTAAAAACATAATGCTATTGCACACTTAATAGGCTACGGTATAGTATAAACATAACTTTTATATATACTCAGAAACCCAAAAGTTTGTGTGATTCACTTTATTGTGATAGTTGCTTTATTGCAGTGGTCTGGAACCAAACCTACAGGTATGCCTATATGTATATGCCTATATTTAAGATTTTATCAGATATATATAATCTGTTTAAGATACTCACACAAAAAGTTACATATTGATCAGCTAATGAAAATGTGACCATAAGCTCACAGGAACATAAACCAGTACTACCACTAGGACCAATGGTTCAATATTTGTTAATTCAGGATTTGTGACTTTACAGATATCTATTGAAACATAATACAATGTAACTGTATATGGAGATAAAATTTATTTGTGCATAATGCATATTGTATTGTGTTACTTTGCCAAAGTTGTTTGTTACTAGTAGATTATATGTGTTGGTGGGAGACACATATTCCTTATCATTTAATATACATACAGGATTATATTTTCTGTAATTAAAATAATTTTACTTCTTTCTTTTAAATATTGATATATTTTATTTTTCATTTTTTTCTTGCTTGATTGCTTGACAAGAACATCCAGCACAGTGTTGAATTGAGTAGCAAGAATGAATATCCTTGCTTGTTTATAATATTAGAAGGAAAGCATTATTTTAAATTTAAATATGATGTTAGCTGTAGGTTTTTCATATATATCCTTTATAAGGCAAAGAAAGTTTCCTTCTGTTACTACTTTGTTGAGAGCTTTTGTCATAAAAGAGTTTTGAGCTTTATCAAATGGCTTTCTCCATTCATTGAGATGATTACAGTTTTTGTATTTATGTGACATATTACATTATTGATTTTCAGATGTCAATCTACCTTGCATTGTTTAATAAATCTCATTTTGATTATGGTGTATAATCATTTTTATATGCTACTGGATTCTATTTATTAATATCTTTTGAGAATGTTTTCACATTCATTAATAGGGGATATTGGTCTATGGTTTTCTTTTCTTAGACTGTGTTTGTTTGACTTTGTTATTATGGTAATACTGGCTTCATAGAATGAGTTGGGAAGTATTCTTTTCTCCTCTGTTTACTGAAATAATTTATGGAAGATTGGTAATATTTATTCTTTAAATCCTTGATAGAATTCGCCAGTGAAGCCATGTAGTCTCAACTTTTCTTTTCTTTTTTCTTTTTTTTTTTTCGAGATGGAGTTTCACTCTGTCGCCGAGGCTGGAGTGCAGTGACATGATCTGGGCTCACTGCAACCTCCGCCTCCTGGGTTCATGCCATTCTCCTGCCTCAGCCTCCCGGTAGCTGGGACTATAGGCATCTACCACCAGGCCTGGCTATTTTTGTTGTATTTTTAGTAGAGATGGGGTTTCACTGTATTAGCCAGGATGGTCTCAATCTCCTGACCTCGTGATCTGCCCGCTTCGGCCTCCCAAGGTGCTGGGATTACAGGCATGAGCCACCGCACCAGGCCTCAGCTTTTCTTTATCGGAAATTTTTAAATTTCTTCTCTTGTTATAGTTCTATTTATATTTTCTATTTGTTTTTGAATTAGTTTTGGGCTATCTCATCTAAATTATCTAATTTAATAACATAATATTGTTTAACATATTCTCTTACAATATTTTTAAAGTTTCTGTAGGGTAGGCAATTATATCCCTTATTTCAACCCTGATTTTAATAATCTTGGCCTTCTCTTTTGTTCTTCAAAAGTCATAAGGGATTTTCAATTTTGCCAGTCTTTCCAAATACACAACTTTTGGTTTCAATGATTTCCTGTCTTTTACTTCATAGATTTATACTCATTTTTTATTATTTTCTTCCATCTGCTTGCTGTGAATCTTGCTGGCTCCTCTTTTTCTAATCTCTTAGGATAGAAACTATCCCATTGGTTTTTAGATATTCTTTCTTTCTTTACTAATACAGGTAATTACAGGCCAATATTTATACAATTATTTATTTATTTCAAATCTTCTACTCTATACAGGAAACCTTCACCACTCCCTCACTCAAGAAGTAACAGGATGAACCTGAGAAGCTGGGATGAAAACACCATTTTGAGGGATCTGTTTGTCTGATGCTGGTAAGAACATTTTACCAGGGGAAGCTTCCTTATTTAATCCCCTTAGGGCAGGGGTCATTTGAGAGAAAGAGAATAAAAACAAACAAAACACTTAGGCAGTATGACAGCTTTAGTGGACAGTCCTAGGTGGGTTCCATGATACATAACCACTGGTGTTCATAAACAGTGCAATTCCCTCTTCTTGAGTCTGGGTAGAATTTGTGACCCCCTTCTAGCATAGACAATATTGCAAAGCTAAAAGTACTTTGCAGATGCAATTAGGGTCCCGAATCAGTTGGATTTGAGTTAATCATAAGGGAGATTATTCTGAGTGGATCTGACTTAATTAGGTCAAAGCCATTAAAAGAGGAACTGAACTCTTTTTGTTACCAAGAAATTCTCCTAGCTGGTTTGATTATTAGTAGCCCATGTGGCAGGAAACTTCAGATGTTCTCTAGGACCTTAGGGGGATCTCCATCCAACAGCCAGCAAAAAGCCAGGACCCTCAGCCTTAGAGTTACTATGAAAATAATTCTGTCAACAACTTGAACGATCACAGAAGCAGACCCTTTAAGTCCCCAGGTGAGAATGCAGACTGGTCAACACCTTGACTATAGCCTGTGAAACCTTGAAGAGAGGACCCAGATAAGCTGTGCCCAGGCTCCCGACTCATAGAAACTGTATGTGAATTATAAAAGTGTGTTATTTTAAACCACTAAGTGTGTGATTGTGATAATTTGCACGGGCAGTCAACTAATAATAAAATTTCAGATGTAGTACGATAGGTTTACAAATTTAGAAACCAATGTAAATCTTATTAGACTGAAATGCTGCAAAAGCCTATTTTGCCAGAGTTTCTCTGCTTCCTTTGTGGAGGATGCAGAAGACTGAGGGAGGCCAAGGTAGGGATGGAGGGGCACAGAATTTTTTCATAATCGTTGCTATGCACACTTGCATTTCTGGAGTCCACTCTACCTGTAGTGTTAGAGAAATTAGAAAAGCAAAAAGAGAGAAGATGAGAGAAAACCTTGACAATGGACTTGGAAAATATCATAGAAAAAGGACCTGTAATCCAAGCCCTTTGGGAGGCCGAGGCAGGTGAATCATGAGGTCAGGAGTTCATGACCAGGCTGGCCAACATGGTGAAACCCCATCTCTATTAAAAATATAAACAATTAGCTGGGCGTGGTGGCAGGCACCTGTAATCATAGCTACTTGAGAGACTGATGCAGGAGAATCACTTGAACCTGGGAGGTGGAGGCTGCCATGAGCCAAGATTGTGCCATTGCCCTCCAGCCTGGGTGACAGAGTGAGACACTGGGAAAAAAAAGCAAAACGAAAAAGGACATGAACACTGCATGAGGAGTAAAAGACAAGTTATGAAATCTAGAGCTGAGAATCTAACTTTTGGGAAAGGCACAGAGATAGAGACATCTAAATTAAATAAGCAGAGATAACTACCTCACAATTGTTAGGTTTCTAAATAACTAGAAAAGCCTTTTAATGTGGATTCAGCAAATAAAAGTAGAGAAAAGTCAAAATTGAGGTGAGAAGGTCACCTATATCTGAAAGATACAGCTAATAATTTTGATTATTCAGAGCATTTTAAAAAAATGACTACATAATTTTCTTAAAGTTTGAAATTCTTCTGTTGGTAAGGGTCTTTGACATAAAAATATACATTGAGAGGTAGAAAATTTCTGAGAGGTCCTGATGCAGTAAAGAAATTATTAAATTATAAAGCTGGTTGTAACACATGCACGTGCACAGACACAAACATCAATTTAAGGATTTTCTGATAGTTTGACCCTTTGTTCAAACAAGCCTATGACAGCAGGCTGATGGACCTGGATAAAAAGCCACATCTGAGGAATTAGAGCTTCAGGGAGCAGCTGCCTGGGGAGGTTTTTGTTTAGAGCTAAAGCACTGTGGAAGGAAAATTCTTACTCTGCAGACAGTAATAATTTGCAGCATCATCAGCTTCCACAGGATTAATTGTGAGGGTGAAATCGGTCCCAGACCCACTGCCGCTGAACCTGGCTGGGACCCCAGTGTCTTTATTGGATGCTTGGTAAATCAGGAGTTTAGGAGGTTGTCCTGGTTTCTGCTGATACCAGTGAATTAAGTTTATTCCATAGAAACTGACACTCTCACTGGCTCTGCAGGTGATGGTGGCCCTCTGCCCTGGAGACACGGCCAAAGAGGCTGGAGACTGGGTCAGCACAATGTCCCCATTGCAGCCTGAAATGATAAAGACAAATAAACTATATCAGATATACTGAGACTGTCCTCAGGTAGGCCCATACATTGGTGACACTTGTAACCACAGTCATATGCAGCATCTTGAGTAACCAGAAAACAAAAGATAACTGGGGAACGTACAACCTCCAATGAATGCCTGAAATCCAACAACCAAGAACCCAGAGACACAAAAAACAATGGTGGCCACATGAGTTTGCCCGATGTTTCTCTATGCCTCCTCACCTGGAGCCCAGAGCAGGAGGATCCACAGCAAAGGAGCCCCGGAACCCATCTCTGAGAGCTGAACTAGAGGCTGCTCCTCAGGGCCCCTGACAAGCTGCCTTTAAGGATGCTCTGAGCAGTTTGAGCCGTTGTCTAATGACCTAACATGCAAATCAGCTCAGAAAAGTTTGGGTAAGTGCTGAAAGGGGACACCTGTTCTTATTTCACCCAGTGGGAGTTGGGGCTAACAAAACATTTCCTAGTGTCCTAAGGGATTTTGTGACTTTTTCTATTGGATCTTTGCCTGGCAGTCTACTTGAGATGCCATGTGGAGGAGTGCACTGGGGCTGCCCTGTCATTTGGATATAAGTTATTTTAGAAATACTTTTGATTTTTCAAAATTCAAATTTTCTATCATTATCAATAATCATGCATTTTAAGTTGTTATCATTGTGAGAAAGAGAAAGCAAGTTGGGTGACTTTTATGAAACTGGTTCATATGGGAAGGGGAAGTTTGTTCCACTGAGTAAGTGGTATTTAAAACAAATCTATAAATGTTATCATGATCTGGAAAGGATGAGGGGGGTGAGTATGAAAGCTTGATGAAGACTGGAAAACTAAACTAATCAAGGAACTTGCCTCAGTGTGGACAAGGCAGGGTCTCTCCATCTGCTTAGTCCTGAAACCAATGCTGTATCCACCAAAGGCCCTCAGAGGCAGAAGAGTCATTGTAGTGGATCCTATTCAGAGTGGAGAATAACCATCCCCCAACTCCCGCTGGTTCCATCTGCCTTGCCACTGGAAGCTGAGAGCTAAGGAATTCCATCTTCTCCTACAGCAAGAGATGGTGTCCACATCAGTCAGCTGGCACTCTTACCGCTCCATAGGTGAAGGTTTTCTCCCACCAAAACCAGTCTAAAATGTCTGGAAGAAGGGACTGCATCTTCAAAAGTGTGGACACCAACAAAAGGCTACAAGAAACTTGAAAAGCCAGGGAGCATGATGCCAATTATCACTTCTCCATGAGCTCCACTCCAGGATTCTAGTCTGTTACTTGTGATGGAGTTCAGGGCCAGAGAGGTCCCCTCTACACTGCTTCCAACTGTGCACTTGAGTCCCTGATTACTCAGTTCTATTTTTCATTGATATTAATATGCATATTAGCTCTACTTAACTAAAAGTTTTCTTTTATCACTCTGGGAGTTGTTTTTATGTTTTTAAAATTTTATTTTATTTTATTTAGACTAAAATAAATTAGTGGTTTCCCAAAGGATCTAGGTAGAACTATAATAATGGTCTTTCTACACCTTAAATCTACATTTTTATAAACATTTGAAAATGAACACCTGAGAATTACAGCTACACCTCAGGGCAAAGGAGATGAAGAGTGGGAACTTAGATTAGTGTGGTGGGTTTGAGTGGAAAATTCTATAACCCTCTTGTTTTTCCTAAATAATTGAATTCTGCTTACCTAGCTCTATTCCCCTAGAAGAAAGTAGGAATAACAGAATTTGAGTATTCCTTGAAGAAACAAAGAGCATTTTCAATAAATTTAAGAAGTTTTCAAACTTTAACCTTTCGGATGTCTAGTAGAGATCTCTGGAAAACAGGGCGAGCATCAATTTGTGGATTGAAAAGAAAGATAAAATATTTCAGAGGAGCCAGCATGCCATGAGAAAAGTCCTGAAAAACTCCACCTGAACCCTTGGCACTTTTGTGCCATGATTAGGGTTGGGACAATCCCTGAGCTTTGCCCCCTCCTACAACTCTGGGTGGAGGAGGACAGAAGCAGACGTAGGAAGTAAAAGGCAGATGATTGGGGTGAAATTTGCATTTTTTTTCCTTAGGTCACCAAGAAGACCTATCATTAAGAAGCCTCTAGAAAACAGAGACAAACTTAACCACTTTAAATTGTCCACTGTCCCATCCTCTGTCTTCTACTCTTTCTCCAGCAACCAAGAGATAAAAAGAACCTACTAAACATAACCTGCAAGGGCACAGTCCTCAGGCTCAGTTCTGAGGTGGAGGTAGGGAAGGTAATGATAAAATGCACCCACATGTGTTTGGACCAATCAAGAAATATTGAACTATACCATATTTTGGCAAATAGAAGACTTGGATAAAGCAACCCCATCAAGGATAAATAATTTGAAGTAAAATAATACTGAAAATTACAAATATACCATGGGAGAGGGTTATATGACTGACAAAAATACATAACAAGTAAATAATAAATTAGATAACTCTTCTGAAAATGATGTACTCTAGTATAACAAAAGTATTTTCTGCAGCAAATGACTGTAAATTTAGAAGACACACCAAAAAAAAAAAAAAAGCACTTAAATTTATTTTCAAGGATGAGATAATTAGCAAGAAAATAATAGGTAAAATAAATGTGCCTGGCTACAGGTACAGGATTTAAAAAGTGAAACAGAACTAGTAATTATAACAGAAAAAATGTAACTAGGCAAAGAAACAAATGGAGTCAAAGACACATAAGGTAAGCTTAGTAAAGGAATAAAGTTCAGAAAAAAGGCAAAAAAATCAATTACAGATAATGATAGAAAGGACAGAAAACAGGCACCTGATATAGGTGGATAGTTGATGTGTTTTAACTATAGAATTTAATAAAATGACATATGAAGTAAAATGCAATAACATAATGACCAGAATGTCAGTATGTTTAAGTGAAAATATGTTAAAACACCCCACCATAACATATATATGAATTACGTATTTATTAAATACATAAATATTGAAAGATAAATCTGTAAAATTATATAACAAAGAATTTATATGAATATATATCTGACTTGGTATTTAAAGAGACTATTTGTAAGCCAGAAGAAAAAGGAATTCTAAAAGAAACAAAAAATAAACATAAAAAGAAGGCAACAGAAACCTAATATAAAGTTTCTAAGTAGAAATTTTAAATCAATGTCAAACACAAAACTATACACTGAAGAAAATCAATACATATAAAAATAAAAATAAACTATAACAAAGACATCTCAAAAAATAATAAAGAAAGCAAATTTAAATTAGGAAAATAATCCATAAAATGAAAAATTAATAAATTACACCTCACCTAAATTGGAGTTTTTGATCTGAAAAGAAATCTCTCTTAAAGGGATGTAATAAATTGAAAGTGGACTTATGCAATTTAGCAAATGAACTCTTGAGCAATTATCTCAGAGAAATAAAACACTATTATACAGAAACTTGTACACGAATGTTCACAGAAGCTTTATTTATACTAGCTAAATCAAGGAAATTACCCAAATGTCTTTCAGTAAGTAAACAGTTAAATAAACTAGGGTAATCGTGTCATAGAATACATTCAGAAATAAAAAGCAATAAACTATTGCTATATCCAACTTTGATGAGCCTCAAGGGTATTATGCTCAGTGAAATAAGCCAATCTCAAAATGGTACTTATGGTATGATGTCTTTTACATGGTGTTTGCCAAGGGTTAAGGATGGGGTAGAGAAGGTGAGTGTGGCTATAAAAGGGTAACATCAGGAGTCATGTGGTTATGATTTAGCTGAGTTTCTTTATTACAGTGGTGGTTATAGAAGGCCACATACATGATTCGCTCACATCGAGCTCCACACACATAAACACAATCACATAAACAAACAAAAATTGTGTGCATGTGTAACTTGTGAAAACTGAATAAGTTCTATGGATGACATCAATGTTGATTTCCTGTCTTTGGTATTGTACTGCAGTTTGAAAGATGTCAATATTGGAGGAAGTTGAATGAAGATGCAAGAGACTTCTGTATATTTCTTTACAACTTCCTGTGAACCTATAACTATGTAAAAACAAAAAGAAAAAAAATCATAAGCTTTAATACTTGAAAACCTTGAAAAAAAATTAATTGCCCTTTTCCATGAAATAATTGGCAAAAAACTTAAAGCCTTATGCCTCCCTCTGCTGGTTGGAATGGAGGGGAATGGAAAAGCCATTATTTGGTGGCTGCAATGTGGATTTCTACAGACCTTCCTAAGTAATCTCTGCTCACTATTGGAGTGAAATTTAGAATACGTATACTTGTTGACACAAACTTGCTACTAAGAAAATTGCCTATAGAAATAAAAACTCCGTGTTGTCTAAGGAAACATCTGAATGCCTATCAGTAAGAGATGGCTAAATAAATTGTTCTATTTTCATATTATGAAAAGTCATGCAAGTTTTGAAAGGGTTAATTTCAAACAATTGATCTGTTTATTATACAATATCAAGTGTAAAAGCAGAAATGCAAAATGTGTTTTTATAACACATAATCCAATGTTTGAGAACCTACAATAATAACGACAGAACTATAGCATACACAATACAGCAATTTTTTTCATATATTAAATATGATTCACATTTCTTGGGGTGACTATAGTTTTCTCACTAATAGAAACACAGTAAGTTGATTGAACCAAAAATCATGATACAATTGTATAGGGAGGAAGTCAGAGCACTCGTTCTTAAGCTCAGCTCTAGGGAGAAGCTATTTAACCAGCCTAATATGCTACATACAGTTTTATTATTGTCTAACTGGCTGGAGAAAGAGAAATACTCAACTCCATCCAGCTCTAGATCCTGTGCCACCTACATGGGTGGAGAAAGAAGCAAAGAGACACTTGTGATGTTTACAGTACACAGACATAAGCTCACTAAAGCACTGAACCCTAAGCATAGGAGTATAGAATGGTTCTCTTCCCCTACACCTTGCCCCCATATTATTAAAGGCCTATTTCTAGCACTTACCTACCCCCAATGTATTTTATCTGGCTATCAAGTAAAAATTATAAGGCATAATAAAAGGCAAAAAGACACGGTTTGAAGAGATCAAGCAAGCATCGAAACCAGACATGGCAGGGATGTTGTAATTTTTAAAAGAGGAGAAATGTAGACTGAAAGATGAAGATCCCAAGAAAAAGCAAAAAAAAAAAAAAAAAAGCTAGAAATTAAAAAACAAAACAAAACAGAACACTGTAACAGAAAGGACTGGGTATGACTGAGAAAAAAAAAAAAAGTCTGATTCTGAGAGTATATTGATAGAAATCTCCAAAACTGAAGAGAAAAGAGAATAAAGACTGAAAACCAAAGGCCCAAGAACTGTCAGATAGATATAAAAGGTGTTACATTGTTTAATCCTTTTTTTCTTTAGAAAAAAAGTACAGTTTTCTGCAGGCATTCAGGTGATTTTACATAAACACATTCTTTGAGGCTGAAGCAAATTCGACTGATTTTCAATGTGAAATAAAATCTAAAATCTATTCTTGGAATTATTTCTAAACAGAAGTTGTCTCTAATCCTAATATAACAGAAATGTGTATGATAATCAGTATTTAATAATTTTTTGTGTGATAAATTTCAAAGCACAGAACAACATAAAGTGGAATATCACATTCCACACAAAAATATCACATTTCTCTTCAGGTTGTCTCACTAGGCTTGTCTTTGTACAAGCAGCAAACTTTGCAGCGACCAGTTGGATTTTATTTCCTTGATGTTGGTGGTATGCTCTTGGGGAAAAGTCTTCGATACAGGTGAAGAGGTATGACATCATCAGAGCAAGGGTGACCTGGGAGACTTTGCTGCCCTGGCTTGTGATGCTTTAACAGCATTTTTCCAATTAATGTCAGTCTGAAGTTTACATGGATAATCGTGTGCTCAGGATTGTCCTTCAACAGGATGTAGAGGTTCATTCAGCACTGCAATGTTTATAAGGTAGTGAAATACTTCCTTAGACCAAATCTTGTGCTTTTTGAAGAAGTGAGCGTTAAATTAACTGGGTCCACTGCTCCCATCTTCTCCTTATAGTCCACAATGACATATGGCTTCTTAGGTTTCTTTCCATTTCTGTTGTCTGCTTCAATCACAGTATTATTGTGGAATGTTGGTCACATTCTCACTTTCTTCTTCTTGAGGTAAACGCCGGTCACATTCTCACTTTCTTCTTCTTGAGGTAAACGCCGTAGCTGCAAGTGCTGCCAGCAAGTATTCTTGGGCAAAAGGCAAATAGGCTAATGGACACGAAGAAAAAGGAGGAGGACAGGGTGGAGGGGTGATAACCGAAGCAATATTGACTAAAAATATTTCTAAATTAATGTCAGACATCGAACCACAGATCCAGGAAGATCAGAAAACACCAAGCAGTATAAATGCCAAAATAAACAAACAAGCAAAACAAACAAACACTTGAGCATATAATTTTTAAACTATAGGAAGTCAAAAACAAAGAAAAAATATTGAAAAGAGAGAGAGAAAGAGCATGAACATAAGAGAAACCAACCTTTTATAAAGAAGAGCAAATGTAAATATTGCATCCAACTTCTTCTGTGAAACAAGAAGCATTCTTCACTTCAACGCAAGCAAGAGGAGAGGAGAGTGAAGTGTTTTGTGCTGAGAGAAGAAAACCACCAACCTGGGATTCTGTTTTCTATTACATTATCCTTCAAAAGGAAATGATAACGATGGCTTTCTCAGGCAAACAAAAATTTGGAAAATTTGTTGCCAGTAAACATGCTTTGTAATAAATAGAAAAAGAAAAATTCTTTTGAGGGAAGGAATATAATATCGGTCAGAAATTTGAATTTACATAAAAGAAGAGCATCAAGAAGAAATAAGTGAAGGAAAAATTAAGGAACATATTTTTCTTATTCTTAACTGATATAAATTTTTCCAAAATAAATATATTTTGGTACATTGGTACCAAATAATGGTAATGTGATTATTATGTATGCTGATGTATACATTTACATATATAAATACACATACACATATATGCATACTTATTCATACTTGCATTTAAGTGAAATGAATGACAATAATGCAACAAATGGAAAAAATTAGGAATACTTTGTTATTATCAGGTACTCACATGGCCTATAAAATGTTATATTTGAAAGTGGGCTTGAATTAGTTGTAAATGTATCCTGAAAACTTCAGAGCAACACTAAAAGTGGTTGAAAATCTAATATGCTAATAAAGGAGAGAAAATAGAAGTGTATAAGATGCTAAAGTAAAACCATAAAAAAGCAGAAACAAGTAGAAGATAAAAATAGAAAAAAAAAGTCCGGGCGCGGTGGCTCAAGCCTGTAATCCCAGCACTTTGGGAGGCCGAGATGGTCGGATCACGAGGTCAGGAGATCGAGACCATCCTGGCTAACACGGTGAAATCCCGTCTCTACTAAAACATACAAAAAACTAGCCGGGCAAGGTGGCAGGCGCCTGTAGTCTCAGCTACTCGGGAGGCTAAGGCAGGAGAATGGCGTAAAACCCGGGAGGCGGAGCTTGCAGTGAGCTGAGATCTGGACACTGCCCTTCAGCCTAGGGGATAGAGTGAGACTCTGTCTCAAAAAAAAAAAAAAAAAAAAAAAACCCAAGGACAATAAATAGAAAACAGTGAAAATATGGTAGACATTAATCCAAGGCATCAATAATTAATTGGAGCATCAAGTGTTTAAATATACAAATTAAAAGATATATTATTAGAATATATCAAAAAGTAAGATTCAACTATATGGTGTCTACAAGAAACCTAATTATAATATTAAGATGCATATAGATTGAAAAATATATGAATGGAGAAAGATATACCACGCTAATATTAATCAAAAGAAACCACAAGTAGCTATATTAATTTCAGAAAAGAAGATTTCAAAGCAAGGAAAGTTATCATGGACAGAAAGAGAATTACAGGCCGGGCGCGGTGGCTCAAGCCTGTAATCCCAGCACTTTGGGAGGCCGAGACAGGCAGATCACGAGGTCAGGAGATCGAGACCATCCTGGCTAACACGGTGAAACCCCGTCTCTACTAAAAATACAAAAACTAGCCGGGCGAGGTGGCGGGCGCCTGTAGTCCCAGCTACTCCGGAGGCTGAGGCAGGAGAATGGCGTAAACCCGGGAGGCGGAGCTTGCAGTGAGCTGAGATCCCGCCACTGCACTCCAGTCCGGGCGACAGAGAGAGACTCTGCCTCAAAAAAAAAAAAACAAGAAAGAGAATTACATATGAAAAAGGGGCAAATTCTTCAAGAAGACAAAGCAATGCTTAACATATGTGAGCTTCACAACAGACTGTCAAAATAAATGAGGCAAAAACTGATAGAACTACAAGAAGATAGAATTGAGTCCACGATTATAGTTAAAGGCTTCAACACTCCACTATCAGAAATGGATAGATCCAGCAGACAGAAAACCCATAAAAACAGTCAAACTCAGCAACACTATCAATGAACTATGTATAATTGCCATCTGCACACTATTTTGTCCAAACACATATTTTTTCAAGATCACATGGTATATTCTCTGTGATAGACTTAATTCTGGGTCATAAAACACATAGTAACATATTTCAAAAAATAGAAATCACTCAGTGCCTTCTCTCAAACCACAATGGGATTAAAATATAAATCAATACCAAAATGCAAACAATACCCAAATATGTGGAGATTAAACAGCACACTTCCAAATAACAAAAGAGTCAAAGAAGAAATCTCAGGAGAAATTTTAGAAGATTTTGATCTAACTGGAAATAAAAACATGACTCATCAATATTTGTGGAATACAGCAAAAGGAAGTGCTGAGAGGGAAATTCATATTATCAAATGTATAAATTAGAAAGAAGAAAAATCTAAAATCAGTCATCTAAGCTTTCACTGTATGAAACTAGAAAAAGAAGATCAAATTAAATCTAAATTAGGCAGAAGAAAGGAAATAAGTATTAGAGCAGATATCAAAAAATTGAAAACAGGAAGTCAACAGAAAAAAACATTGAAAACTAATACTATGAAAATACAAATAATATTGATAAGTCTCAAACCAAGCTAAGGAAACACAGAAAGCACACACATTACTAATAGCAGAACTGAAAGAGGGGACATCACTACAGATTCCATGAAGCTTAAAAGGATGTTATAGGAATATTATAAACAATGCTATGAACCAAACTTGATAACTTTGATGAAATGGACAAAGTCCTTGAAAGAAGGAATCTACCAAAACTAACTAAAAGAAATAGACAGTAGAAATTGGCCTACAAATATTTTATATATTTAATAAATTGAATAAATAACTAACAACCATTTTAAAAAATAAAGCACCAGATTCAGACAGATTCAATGGTGAATTCTACCAAATATTTGAGAAAGAAATTCTTCAAATTCTCAATCTATTTCACAAGATAGAAACAAAGGGCATACTTCCTAAGTCATTCTGTGAGGGAAATACTAGTCTACTAACAGAACCAGGCAAAGACATTACAAGAAAATAGAACTACAATTATTTCTCATGAAAATAGATGCAAAAATCTTCCACAAAGTATTAGCAAATTGACTACAACAATGTACAAAAAACACTATACAATATAGTATGCCAAGTTGGATTTATGCTAGGTATGAAAGGCTGATTCAGTAGTTAAAAATTAATTGATTTAATTCAGTGTCAATTCTTGTGCATCCAACACAATTGAGCATCCAGAGAATGGAATATTATTCATTGCCTAAAATAAACAAGCTATCAAACCATGAAAAAACACGGAGGAAATTTAAATGCATATTACTAAATGAAAAAGTCAATCTGAAAAGACTGCATATTATATTATTTCAACTGTACGATATTCTATAAAAGACAAAACCATAGAGACAGTTAAAGGATCAGTGGTAGTTAGGGATTTGGGAGGATGGGGGATGAATGGGGGAGATGAACAATTTTTAGGGCAGTGAAACTGCTATATCTGATACTACAAAGATGGATATTTCCTATTAGATATTTTTTAAAACCTATAACGTTTAACATCATAAGTGAACCCTAATTTAAACTAAGAAACCCTAATCTAAACTCTGGGTGATAATGTTGTATCAATGTAGGTTCACTATGGTGGGGGATGTTGATAACTGGGGAGGTTTTGCCCATGTCAAAGGAAGATATGAGAATCTGCACCTTCCAAAACTACTCTAAAAATGAGCTCTTTAAAAACATAGCTTCTTAAAAAATAATTAGTTATTTCCACTATCTAATATAGCAACTTGAATTGTGGGAAAATGAGTAACAGTGAGAGATTTGTCATGTTTTCTTTTATCATAAATCAATTATTGAAAATATTATTCTTACAAAATAATCTTTTTTGAATTTCAGAGTATTGCTATTACCAGTACAAATTAATGATAAACCTTTAAAAAGTCTGCCTTGTAATTGGTTATTTTATCTCAAAATCTGTTGCCCTTAAGTATTCAGAACATGTACAATTTTGTAAGAATTCTTTCATCAGAAAAAGCCTTTGAAATTTTCTCATACTGTCAATAGACTGGGAGTATAATATTCTTAATTCTAAACGGGAATCTCCCCCTTCTGTATGTTAATATACCATGCCAAAACGTTGACAACAGCAGCAAAGTGGATCACTCCACACTGGACATAGATAAGAATTAATAAAATTGGTAAGAACAGTTTATGTTTAGATCCAGGTGGGAAGCAGGCCACTGTGTGTCTCCAGTCTTGGCCACATTCAACTACATGAGGACAGACTTATATAGATCTGTTTTCTTGTAGTTCAACTTTCTTGTCAAATTCTGTTTGGGGGTCCGTAAGTGTAAAAGCGCATGATATACATATATATATGTAATAATATATATATTACATGAAATCAAACAAAATTGTGTTTTAACTACTTTTTATTTTAACTACTATTTTATTTTAACTAACTATTTTGTTTTAACTACTATTTTATTTCCAATGAACAACAATCAAAAACATTAAAGTAAGATATAATAGGTGAATGAATTGTTTGGTGGTCACTCTTAGTCACAATGAGATAATAATGAGACAATATCTTCATGAGAAAGTGGAAATCGTGACTTTCTGCGTTAAGGGAGCAGGGGAGCATGGGAGTCAGAGTTGTAAACTTTCCCTCTGTCTTGATCTTTCTTGTGCAGGAGTTATATATATATATATCATATATATATATGACTTGGGAAAGAAGAGTCTTGGCAGTGGAATTGTTTGTGTCCATTAAGCTGGATTCAGTGTTGGTAGGGTGGAGTGTGAACCTATTTGTAGGGGATTTGGGGGCTTATCAAGGAAAAGGAAGTGATCACAGAGTGGCAGTAGCACACACATTTATTGGGTGAAACTTTGA
This sequence comes from Colobus angolensis palliatus, assembly GCF_000951035.1. Classification (NCBI taxonomy): domain Eukaryota; kingdom Metazoa; phylum Chordata; class Mammalia; order Primates; family Cercopithecidae; genus Colobus; species Colobus angolensis. The sequence continues at coordinate 98,797 of NW_012121833.1, read as the reverse complement.
GGGGCTCACGGGGACAAGTCCTTCACAGCAGGAGTCTTTGCAGAGGTGAAGGTGCCAGGTTGCTATTCAGAAAGGAAGGGAAACAAGAAAACACCTGAGGAAAGGGACCCTGGAGAATGCGGCTTATGTGTCTAGGTGATGTCTCACAGCAGCAAGATGGGGAGCCTCTGGGTCAGAAAGCTCCAGAGGACAGTTGCAGTTTGAGGATTTTTTTGCCCGAATCTTACCTTATTTATTGGCAGCAGGTGAAGTTTCCTGGCATATACAAAGCAAGCAGTGTCTAAATGGCAAAAAAAATAAAATTTGAGGGCTATTTTTGAGATAATTAGTTGTGTAAAATTTGAACTTGATGGTAGTAGTTTTAAAATAAACTTGTAGTTTAGCAATACACAACTTCGAGGGCAGTAAACAGAGCTTTGATTCATTTATACAACACTGTCGCACATCCTGTAGTCTTTGTTCTGTAGACTTGATCAACCTAAACTCTCCAAACCCATAATGCTTTGCACTAGAATACATACCTAGATGTGTGTTTCCTTCCCATACCCAAATGGAGGCTCCTTATATCATTGATCGTGGTGATGGATTCATGGGTGTGTACTAATCTTCAAACTCATGGAACTGTGTACATTAAATATGTACAGTTTTTTTTGTATGTCAATTATCTCAATAAAATGGTTTAAAAAATCTCAACTAGCAGAGGGAGAGTCCCCAAATGCAGATTGTCTAGAGTGGATTCCTGGCTTCAAGGCACTTGTAATGAAAGCTGGTTGTCTTTTCTAAATAACTATAAATTGTCACCCGGAAGAAGTAAAATTCATGGCTAACCATTCTGTGTTACAGGTTCAGAGAAGGCTCTGTGGGCATATTTATTCTCCAAATTTATATATTCTCTCTAAACACTGGGAGATACTAGTATGTTTACATGTCTGACTTCTCTGAGTCGTCAAGACCCCGTTTTTGATCTACCTAATGTGAATTTGAATCCAAATGTTTAAATTCTTTTTCTTTCTTTTTACTTGAAGTAGATACTAAAAAAATCCTGCAGAGGTACTCAACCAAACCATAAAAATGAGTTTGAGAATCATGTGTTGGAGATGAAGGCTTTTTATCTGTAAATGCTAAACTTTCTGCTGAGCCCAGCTTACCCACGGACTAACTGGATAAAGTGAGACAATAATTCCATTGCCTACCTGAGCATTCCCCACCTTGCATTGGGAGTTATACCTGATGTAAATGGACGAGCTGATGGGTGCTGACGAGTTGATGGGTGCAGCACACCAACATGGCACAAGTATGCATATGTAACAAACCTGCACGTTATGCACATGTACCCTAGAACTTAAAGTATAATAATAATTAAAAAAAAAAGTTTTTAACTTCCTCTAAGATCTCTGCTCTAGGCTCACTCTTGAAGACAGAGTCTTCTATCTTGAAAAGAAGTTTTTCTCAAAAGCCAGAGCTTGTTTGGAAGTTTAAGAATTTTCAGGTTTTTTGATGTGAGATTTGTCTATTCCACCTTGTAAGAAAATTTGATTTGCCAGACAAATGAAAAGTGGAAAAGTCAAGAAGAGTTTAGAGACAGAATGAAGGACAAATAGCATTTTAAACTGTGGTTATATCTGTCTTTGAAATAAGAATTTGTATAAATTTACTGAAATGACAAAGTAAGTAATTTTTTTGTATTTTTAATTTAGATAAGATAGTTTACTTGCAGGAAAATGGAGAATATGAACTTAGAATTCTCAAATTCAATGTTTTTTCTTCCAGTTTAAATAATTTCAAGAATCTATAAAATACTTACATAAACTTTAAATAAATAAATTTTAAGAGCTTCAGAAAAAATCAAAGACCAAATTAAATCCCTTACACTAATTTCTGAAATCAACCAAAATTGTGTTTTAACCACTTTGTTTTATTTCCAATGAACAACAATCAAAAACATTAGATAAAGTAAGATGCAATAGGTGAATGAAGTGTTTGGTGGTCACTCTTAGTTATAATGAGATAATAATGGGAAAATATCTTCATCAGAAAGTGGAAATGGTGACTTTCTGTCTTAAGGGAGCAGGGGACTCACAGTTGTAAACTTCCCCTCCATCTTGATCTTTCTTGTGCAGGAGCCGAGGGTAGCCCACTGTTTCAGTGGTCTTTGAGCAGCAACAGTCCTCATCTTTCTGTAATTCTCGAAATGTTCATACTGGCTCTTCTATAACACTTTTTATGCCAAATAGAAAAATAAGGATCAGTAATAAAATAAAAAGAAATAAAATAGAATAAAATAAAATAACTTAGGAACTCCTGGAAGTAGTTGTGGGATAAAATTATAAAGTTTAACAAAAAACTAGAGCCTACAACAACTTACTAAAAACTAATTTAGTCAAATATTACTCTTATTTTATACTCTTGTCCTCACAAATTAGGAATTCTCTCAACCCAAAGAATGATTGCCTTTCTTATATTCTGGAATCCTGACAGCCATAGGCGAAATTTGAAACTATGAGAATTTATACTAACCAGAATATCCTAGGAAATCTGTTACACAAAAATTAAATAGAGTAAAATAGAAGGAAAAACTTGTTGATTCCATGGAAATAATTAACTGAATATTTGCTGGTCAATAAAGCTAATCCTAAGTATGACATCATTGTTTCTGGATTAATGCTAAGTTTTCAAGATTAGTTAAAAGCAATTTGCCTTGGATTCAGACTCACAGTATTGGTCATAACTGTAATTCAACTACTACCAAAACTTGTAGAAGACAACAACAAAAAAGAAGAGATAATGAGAAATATGTTATGAAATGTATCCCAATGTTGACATTTGTGAAGGAGAGTGGGATGTTTTATGAATATCTATTTTCATAGCACTGATATCTTCAATTTGATAAGCAAATGCAAATCTTTAAACCTGAACTTGGAACAGGGTAAATATGGCTCTCATGAATTTGACCTGACTGCACCCTGGGATTGTATTGACATAAGGACTAGATGGAGGTACATACAGCAGAAGTAATGAAAAATTATAATGTCAAATTTTAGATCCTCCTAACTAAAGCAGTTCAGATACTGTATAAAGATTTTTAAAAAACGTTATGTGAAAATGCCCTGGAACTGTTTCTGGGCTGCCTAGTAACATTCTGGCTGTGGTTGGATGGCTGATTTATCCCAGCTGGAAGTATCAGTACTGTACAGCTGAAATTTGTGGGCACTCCCCTCTGCAGTTGTCACCAAATGGCTTATACTTTTATTTTCAAAATCCACTTGTGATTCTAAGAATTCTCCTTGTCTCTCACAAAAGGCAGTTGAGGCAAATCAAAGACTTTTGGGATAAAATGTTATATCCGCTATGAAATGACAAAGTCTATTTAGATATTTGCAAACTAAACATTTTCACTAATTGCTGTGAGCCACACTCCCCCTGAGTAAAGCTTGTGTAGAATGCAATCACAGGCATGTGAGTGGAGGTTTGGTATAACTGGTAATGGAGAGGTAGGAAGTTAAAGAGTGGGAAAATACCAATTTCTGAATATTACCAAATATTATCGTGTTAAAAATATAACAAAACCTGCTAATCCTAACATATACCCAACCTTTGTAGCCATGAGTATGCCTCAATTTTCTTGCTGTTAGGCTGACTAAATCTCATTGACAAATGCAGGAAACTCAGGGAGGATCAGAATGCACTTTCAAGGTAGCTCTCTCTTCTGTCATGTCTAGTTGCTCAGAGATCACTTTGATCACCTTCATTCTTCTGCTTGAGCCATGTGAAATAAGGCTGTTACAGTGATGGGGCCGGAACAGTCTGGATCTTTCTGCAAATTATTCCCTCCAGTCATCTAACATCTACCTGTGAAGCCAACTCAGAATCTGCCATGCAGGCTTCCCATGCAAACACCTATGGACAGCTGGGTCATTCCAAATAGGAAGGTTTGTGTTCAGGGCTGTACCACTGTGTGAGGACCTTGCAGACCCCCTTCACAGCAATAAACTCCAACATCCTCAGCCTCCACCTTGCTGAATTTAGGTGTGAAACCTGTCCCTGACCTGCTACCACTGAACCTGCTTGGGACTCCATAGAATTTGTGAGAAATTGTATAGATAAGAAGCCATGGAGACAGGCCTGGCTTCTGGAGGTACCAATCCAAATAGGTGTTTCCGTCACTATGCAGGAAGCTCTGACTAGACCTGCAGGAGATGGAGGCTGGCTCTCCAGGAGGGACAGGCAGGGAGAGTGGATTCTGGGTTGCCACAGTATCCCCACTGGATCCTAAAATAATAACAGTGAGAAGTACAAGGTTACATACAAACATTGTGAGACATTTTTATAATTTAGTTTTATTGTATATGTTAGGCTACTTTTTTGTGTTTGATTAGATTCATACACTACATTTATCCAATATCTGAAAATAATCAAATAATTAAAGGCACAAAGTGGTCTCTTTCTTTTTGAAGTTCTCAACAGAGCACCATTCTTTTTCCTTGTAGCTTGTTCTTAGTTCTTACAGGTCTAAATATTAAATTCCCTTTGCTGGAGGGCAAGACATCTGCATCTGACATGTGGACAGAACACAAGTGGGAGGCGGTAGAATCCCCAAAGCTCACTCTCCAGTCCCATTCTCCTCTCTTCTGTCTTTACCAGGGACCCAGAGCATCAGCTGCCCCAGGAGCTGAGCAGGGAGCCTCATTGTGAGAAGGTGAGCTGAGGAGTCCTGATCACTCAAAGTAAGGTTAGAGATGAGCTTTTATCTCAGGCTCACGGGGGAAGGTCTTCCCTAGGGTACAACATGCAAATCCCCTGGTGAGTGCAGTAGTGAAGAAAGATCCAGTTGCTTCTTATGTAAGCAAAGTGACACAAAATATCTTTTGTGCCGGTGAAACCAAAATAAAATATTGGTGTCGCTTGGCTTACAAGGGTGACATTCTGAAATACTATGAATCAATGTGGAAGACAGTGTGACTGCAGCCTGTCACTCTTCACAATTCATATGCTGCTGATGCAATGGAGATTCTTATGATGAAGATGTGTGTCAATCTCTAGGTGGTGAATAAGCTTTCTTCTTGGCTCCACCCAGCTAATTCTTAGGAGGAAATAGCTCTCACTAACTCTGGTGCTCATTGATAGAATGTCTCCAAGTATCAAGATTAACTTGAAACAGTTCTAGAGTTATTTGGCTGTAGTTGCAAGACTGATTTCTTGCAGCTTGTATTTCACTGTAGTTGGTATTCTGGGCACTTGGCTCTATAGCCACCATTAAATGGCACTAAATGATGCTCCAGTGAATAAGCTAGCTGTAAAGTGTGCTTCATAAATAGAGTTCACGGGAAGAAGAATGCATATTCCATTCCATTGTATCTAATAAGTATCTTTGTCTTTGAAAGCAGGAAGGACCTGGTAGGCCTTTATGGATTCTGGAGGCCAGAAATTCTGTACCTTGGAATACTGTTCTGGCTCACTGACCGACTGATAACAGGAGTCAGCCAGCCTCGAGTGGGACCGGGGCCAAAAAAAGGGCTTTGCAGCAGGTTCAGCCTGTAGCAGCCCTGCCTCTCAGGCCAGTGCAGATGCAGATGTATTGGACAACACAATAAACCATCTGGACATAATTGACACTTTGAGAACACTCCACCAGCACACCAGATTGCATAATCTTTTCAAAACATTTACTAAAATAGACCATATTGTTACCAGAAAAGGGGATTTTGAACCAAACTCCAAGAGAGGATTCTTGGATTTCATGCAGGAAGAAATTCAAGGAAAGTCACAAAGTGCAGTGAGAAGAGATAGTTTATTGAAAACTACTCCATTACAGAGTAAGGCGTCCTCAGAAAGCAAGCAGAGGAGCACACCATCTTTATTTTAAGTTTTTCTTATATAGGAGTGTTGTCTATATAAAGACTAAACTAAGCTGTGCCTACATGCGGATGAGCAGACATTATGACAAAATGTATTATTCTGTTGATTTAAGAGAAACTATTCTTGACATTCTAGTGTGTGAATACATCAAAGCATACCTATAGTTATTTTGAAAGCACATACAGTTATGGGATTGGGACATCTGGACTTTCCGCTGCTGTAGGAGTGTGTCCTTACAGGTATCCTTAGGCTGTTTCCTCAACTATGAACATCTTATGACCATGGATCATGGCTGGCAAGGAATGTGCCTTGTTAGTCTCAAGATGGAGCTGTATTTAAAATGGCATTATTCTGGCTCTCCTAGGTTTCACTTTAATATTTTGAGCCACAAGATATTTTGATAAAATTAAATAGATTCAAATTATGCAAAATATATTTTTGAAATCAAGAAAATTATATTTGAAATTCACAACAGAAAGTTATAAGAAAAATCCCCAAATATTTGAAAACAGAATAACAAAATACTAAAAGGAAATCTGGATCAAGAAGAAACAAAAAAATGAAATAAGAAAGTATTTTGTACTAAAATACAACATGGAATATCAAAATTTCTGGAATGTAAGAAAGCAGTCAATGCATAGCATTGAACTTACAGCACTAAGTGGGTATATTAGTAAAGTATTAAATCAATCAGCTCAGGCACCTGCCATACCTGCAATACTAGTGAAAGAAAAATTAAAGTAGAAATCAGGACCTTTTATGCTTACAAACTTAGGAAAGTGATAAGCACTGTCTAGTGCTTATTTTATTTTCTAGACATCAGTCTGAAAATAAAAACACATATTAGCAACTTCACAAAAGTCTGATAGTAGATGGGCTGAATGAGTAACTGCTCAGAGGGAATGAGAAAGTGGGGAACGTCAAAACAGGATCAGTATGTGTTATTATTATGGACTGTAGATATGTGAAACCCCATGAGCTTTGACTTGGTGTTGTGGTTTGGATGTTTGATCCCTGAAAATCTTATGTTGAAATGTAATCCCCAGTGTTGGAGGTTGGGCCTAGTGGGAGGTGTTGTATCACAGGGGTGGATCCCTCATGAACGGCTTAGCACCATTCCCTTGGCGATGAGTGATTCCTCAATGAGTTAATTACAGATGATCTGGTCGTTTAAAAGAGTCCAGGTCCTCCCCCTTCTCTCTCTCTTGCTCCTGCTCTTGCCATGTGATGCACCTGCTCCCGCCTCACCTTCCTCCATGATTGTAAGCTTCCTGAGGCCTCACCAGAAGCAGATGCTAGCACTGTGCTTCCTGTACAGCCTACAGAACTGTGAGCCAATTACATTTCTTTTCCTTATAAATTACCTAGCCTTGGTATTCCTTCTTAGCAACACAAGAACAGACTGACACACTTGGTCAAAAGATAATAGTCATGCAGTACAGGCAGCTTTCCATTCTTCTGGTGATTGGTGTCAGTGAGGGTCACTTGGCAAAGGCATGAAGTGCCCTGAAGGTCATCAGTGGCAGCAGGTGATGCCAGGACATGCTAGGGTCTTGTCACAGTATGTTTAGTTTTGCTGTAAAGGAATATCCGAGGCTGAGTAGTTTATAAAGAAAAGAGCTCATGATTCTGCTGGCCGGAAGACTGAGTGTCTGATGAAAAACCTCAGACTGCTTCCACGCATAATGATAAGCAAAGGGGAGCTAATGTGTGCAAAGATCAGGCCAGACAGGAAGCAAGAGAAGGAGAGTGGAGGTGCCCAGCTCTTTTTAACAACCAGCTCTCTCAGGAACTAGTAGAATGAGAACTTCCTCTCCCTCCAGGGAGGGTATTGATATATTCAAGAGGGATCTTTCCCCGTGATCAAAACACCTCCCACTGGGGCCTACCTCCAACATTGGGAATAAAATTTCAACATGAAGTGTGGGAGACACAAACATCCAAACTGTAGCAGGTCTCCTCCCAATGATGTGAGTGTCCCTGCAGCCTTGAAAGGCAGCTCATGTAGAATGCTGTCTCTATTATCTTTGTGGAGTAGGGAGATAAGTAGAAAATAAGAGATAAAGGAAGTTGGGAAAGTGGAAAAATACCAATCTCTGAATATTACTAAATATTTTATGCTTAAAAATACAGCAAAAATTGCCAAATCCCAAAATGTATTCAACATGTATTGCCAAAACTCTGTGTCGATAGGCTGGCTGTTAAATTGACTAAATTATATAGACAAACATAGGTAAAATCAGTGGGATTAGGATGGGCTTTTATTCACCTTTCCTTTCTTTTATGCTTGTTTACTCCGAGGGCACTTGGATACCCTCATTCTTGCACTGTTTATGTAAGGGCCACTGCAACTGATGGGCATAAATAGGGGGTGTCTTAGCTGTAGCTGAGGCTCCCATAGTCCAGACTCCACAGCTACACCTAGCACACCACTTACTTATGGTTATGGGAAATTATTCCCTGTTCTGTAGCATCTTCCACTGACACAGACTCAGATAAGCTGCTAAGCTGCTTCTTGGGCAACATGAAATAAGAGCAGCTGGGCCAGAGCAAGCAGGAAGGTTTCTGTTCGGGGTTGTATCACTGTGGGTGGAAGTTGTGTACTTTGCGTGCAGTAATAAAATCCTACATCCTCAGCCTCCACCCTGCTGATCTTCAGTGTAAAATCTGTCTCTGACCCACTGCCGCTGAACCTGTCTGGGACCCCAGAAAACCAGTTAAAAAAAAACTTTATAGATCAGGAGCCGTGGAGACTGGCCTGGCTTCTGCAGGTACCAGCACAAATAGGTGTTTCCATCACTGTCCACAAGGCTCTGACTAGACCTGCAGGAGATGGAGGCTGGCTCTCCAGGGGTGACGGGCAGGGAAAGTGGAGTCTGGGTCATCACAATATCCCCACTGGATCCTGAAATTAGGAAAGCAAAATGCAAGGATATAAACAAACATTAGGAGACATTTTCATTATTTTTCTTTCGTTATTTATTTCATAGTAAGTCATTTTTAGTTTCTGTCTTATTTTGATTTCTACATTAAAATCTATCAATTTCAAAAAAAAAAAAAGCAGAGATTTGCAAAGCACAAAGAAGTCTCTAGATATCACCTACACCACGACCCTCTTTCTGTGTCAGAATCTTCACCAGAGCAGAGGCCCTTGTTCCTTCTAAAATCTTACTCACTCTCACAGATTTAAACCTCACATGGCTCATCCTGGAGGATAAGGCGAGCACACGTAACACATGGGAGATAGAGGGGCCCCAAGAGCTCACCTTCCTACCCCATTCTCCTCCCTCATCTCCTTCAGTCCTTCCCAGGGACCCAGAGCATCAGCAGCCCCAGGAGCTGAGCAGGGAGCCTCATTGTGAGAAGGTGAACTGAGGAGTCCTGATCAGTCAAGGCAAGGTTAGAGCTGAGCTTTTATCTCAGACTCACAAGGGAAGGTCCTCCCTTGGGGACAATATGCAAATCCCCTGGGGAGTACAGGAGTGTAGAAAGAGCCAGCAGGTACGGGGGAGGCATGTTGTGTGAGCAAAGTGACATAAATTTATTTTCTCTTTGGAGGACACCTAATATATTAATCCATGAGAAGAGCCAAGTCCAACAACCTTGACTGAGAGAAAATAATGTGTCTCTTACAGACGGAGAGGTAATAGCTCAGTGTAAGGCAACAGGAAAATGGGAAATAATTTTATGTCTCAGTAAGTGGATATGAAATTCCCAGTAGCTAGTTGTTACAATCAAAGGATTTCTAAGAAGAAATTCCCTTGAGACAATGGGTCACAATAACCAAAAGCTAATTTTATATATTTTTTTCTGAATGGTGCTTAGCAACTCTACATATTGAAACCATCCTCACAGGGTTAACAAGAATTATATGGTGGATTCTAGGCAGAAATAGAGTCATAATTAAGCACTAAGCAGGTTGCACTTTGCTCCACTTCCTTGTAGTCAAATGCCACATAGCGTTCAATACAGATCATTTGTATGCCCATTATTTCTGTAGATAGAGTTTCTGATCTAAGAATCTTAAAGCTTTTTTTTTTTTTTTTTTGAGGCTTTCTAAAAGAAAATGTTTATTTTGGAATATGGCATTGCCATGGGACTATGCATGCCATAATAAACTACTATTCAGGGAGGTCAAAGAAGACTAAGGCTTTTAAAGGAAAAACAAGGAGGATTACGTGTTTTAAGGATCAATAAACGAGGGTAACACTGGCTTGAGGTTGGACAGGCAGTTACTAGGCAGGTGTCCTCGCAGAAGTGTTTGTTGGTGTAAAGTTGCAATGGCCTTTGTGCAAGGTTGTGTTTTTTGAGGAGTCTTTTGTGATAGTTTTTGTTATCAGGCATTTATACATCAGAATGCTCTCTTCCTGGCCTTTCCCGGCTTTATTTCTTAAATTTTTTCCTTTCTTTCTTTTTTTT
>NW_012121833.1:81158-83375 GCF_000951035.1 Colobus angolensis palliatus | reverse complement strand
GAGTCTACAGAGACAGGCAGGTTTCCTTGAGCTGCTGTGAGCTCCACCCAGTTGGAGCTTCGCAGAGGCTTTGTTTACCTACTTAAAGAATTGATTTGCATCCCCATTGTCCCTATGGATAGAATTACTAATGTTACAATCATACGGCTTTTTGTTTAAGAATAGCTGAGGCAATTTACAGCCTGATTTCCAGTAGAAGGGCTGAGGTGAACCAGTTCAAAGACCTCCACAGAGGAACCAACTTACCATGAAAATGGAGTTTCTTCATTTCCATGACTGTACCCTACTCTATTTGACCCATCAACTATCCCCAAACCTTGTCCCACTCCAAATTCTTTAAATTCCAAGTTCCAAACTCCTTATGAAGGCAGATTTGAGGCTTCCTCATTTAGCTGCCCTACAATTATTAAACCCTTTCCCTGTTAAAATCCCTGGTGTCTTGGTATATTGATTTGCTGTGCTTCAGGCAAACAAACCTATTACAAGTAGGGGTAAAACATCAGTTCTTTTCATCATGTAGAACCAGGTCCTGTCACGGTTTCTGGTGTCTTGTTTGCTCTGTGTGAGAGCCTAAGACTCTCATCTGGACTGTACATTGGGCCTCCACAGTATACAGTTCAAAAGGAAATTCTGTGAGAAGGGCAAAAACTGGACCCCCTTTTATAATGTCTCAGGGTAATCTGTACCTATGTCTAACATTTTCCTGGTCCTCTCCTTAAAGATGGTCACTATGTAATAGGGGCTGTGTCAGAGCTGCTCATGGGTGCCCATCTACAACACTACCCTTCATTAAAGAGGGAAAGAACGTGAATATTCTTCTTGTATCAGCCTGATGCAGGTCACGCTGAATTGAACACATTCTGAATAAATGGTGCCAATGCCACATTGCTTTTGTCTTATAAACAAAATCGTGGAGCAACTAAAAAATAGAGTATGCAGTCCCATTAAATCTAATGACTAATTTAAGACTAAAGTCATACTTAATTGACCAAGAAAACAAACACAAATTTAGGTAAAATTCCACACCAATCCTGATTTGAATATCTTCGGGGAAATTCTCAAGAATAAGATTTTTTAAAGAAGGTTGGAAGAGAAAATTGAGCAAAAATGATATTTACCTTCAAACTTTGATCTCCTTGTTTAGTCATCTGATTTATTCAAGATCAATTGTGGTGACAAGGTCAGTGTAGAATTGTACACACCTCATGTTTTACTACTTAATGTATTATTTACATTACTTATTTTACTTTTACTTATTTCATTTTTTAAAGGTGTTTGTTTCTTCAAACTGATCATTTCTTATGATGCTAAGAAAGAGAATTTTGAGTCTTAATCCTACCTTCTGAAAATACCAATGCAAATAGATGGTGCTGTTACCAGGTAGGAGACTGCTGTCCTGAAAATTCCAGTCCTCCTAATTAACCACGCTACTGAAAGGAGTCAGAAAGAAAAATAGTTGAAATAAAAAACAAAAATAAATAAAAGGACACTGTTGTAAATCTTAAAGCTAGTTTGGAAAACCATTCTAAAATGATATTAAATTAATAATTAAATTTTACTTACTTTTATAGGTTGAACTGTGTCCTCCTAAAAATTGTGCTTAAGTCTTATTCCCTAGTACCTCAGAATGTAAGATTATTTGGGGAAAAAAAATCATTGCAGATATAATTAGTTTACCAAGATAAGGTCATACTAGAGTGTGGTAAATCCTTAATCAAACATGACTGTGAAAGGGACCAGGACAGCAGGGACCAGGGCTGCAAAACAACTCCCGAACTAACTTAGGCAAACAATTCCAGGAATCTAGAAAGCAGAACAGACTGGGTGAACAGACCGGGAAAACAAGCCCTACCCCTACCCTACCCCTACCCTGCAAGCCCCTGATAAATGTCATCAGTGTCTCAAAATGTAACTGCCCTACCCCTACCCTACCCCTACCCTGCAAGCCCCTGATAAACGTCATCAGTGTTTCAAAATGTGACCGCCCTACCCCTATCCTACCCCTACCCTGCAAGCCCCTGATAAACGTCATCAGTGTTTCAAAATGTAACCGAAATACCAGAAATGGAGGGAACCGATCATAATCAGCCAAATCACCTTGTTCAAATGTCAGCCAATCCTAAGTCTGATGTGTACAAAATCCCCTATGACTCTGTACCTGTTTACCCCTGACTATAAAAATGCTGTCTGGAGCCCAGTTAAGGAACTTTCCCGCTC
>NW_012121833.1:9833-80463 GCF_000951035.1 Colobus angolensis palliatus | reverse complement strand
AGGCAAAAAGTACGATAATCTTAATTCTAAAAATGTATCTCTGTGTCCTGAGTGTTAACAAACCATACTGAGGTCACTAAACAAAACTAACCAGCAGCCAATTCCAGTCATGGCTCACTTCACAGAAATAATGGGCTTATAAGTGTCTAAAAATCAACCTCTGGGTGGAGAGCAGACCACTCTGAGTCTCTAGTCTTGACCATAATAGAGTGAGGAAGGACTTATATAGCTAGGTTTTATTGTAGTTCTGTCTCTGTTGTCAGGTGGTATTAGTTTGGGGTTCAGAAAACTGGAAGCCAGTCTGTGATTAGTGTGACTTGGGAAGAATTGTTCTGTCTTGGTGGAACTGATTGATACCATTACCTCACAGCCTTCTTTTGTGTGTGTGGGGGGTTGAGAGTATGATACTGTTATTCATTCTGTAGACTTTATCTAGATATTGTCATCCCAAGGAGCCTAAGCCTCACCTTTTAGAAAAGATTAGAGACACAGAGGCTAGTTCTCCACCTGTGCACAAATGGAAATTCTTTCAGATTAAAAGTGAGAATTTGTTCTTGGGTGAGAATTGAGATCAATCCACCCAGCAGAGGTAGCCGCTACCAGCTGTAGGTCAGTTGGGGTGGATTCCTGACCCCAGAGGTACCTGTGATACTATTTCTGGCTTAGAAAAAGCATTTGAGATTTTCCTATACTGCCTGTATAGGAACATTTTTTGTAGGCAAAAAGTACGATAATCTTAATTCTAAAAATGTATCTCTGTGTCCTGAGTGTTAACAAACCATACTGAGGTCACTAAACAAAACTAACCAGCCCGTAATCCCAGCACTTTGGAAGGCCGAGGCGAGTGGATTGCCTGAGCTCAGGAGTTTGAGACCAGCATGGCCAACACGGTGAAACCCCATCTCTACTAAAAATACAAAACAATTGCCCGGGAGTGGCAACTAGAAACTCTTTCTTTAAAACTGCAAATTGTCACTCCATAGAAGATAATTTCATGGATAGATATCCTTGTTTACAGGGAGCCTAGGGAGGGCTCTGTGAATATGTTTATCTTGTGAGATTATATGACCTCTCCAAACACCGAGAAACAGGTCTTGTGTGTTTATGTGTCTCCTTTTTCTGGATTCTTGAGATCTTATTCTCCATCTGCCTAATGTGATCTACATTTAAATCTTTAACATTTTTTCCTTCTTGAAATAAATAGGAAAATCCTATAGAGTTATACAATTGAGCCATAGGATTATTTGGGGAAATGTGTGCTGTCATTGAAAGCCTTTGTTTGACAAAGTTAATCTTTTTACTGAGTCTCAATTCACCCAGGAATTAACTGGACAAAATAAGACAATAATTCCGTTGCCTAGCTGAGAATTATCTGCCGCACAAGTTCTTTACTGCCTCTAAAATCTCTCTCAAGGCTAACCCTTGAAGAAACGGACCTTTGTCTTCAACAGAAGGTCTCCTTAAAAGCCACAGCTTGCCTACAAGTTTAATAAAACTCTTAACAGTGTCTTGACGTAAGCTTTGTCTGTTTGACCTTGTAATAAATACTGCTTTACTTGGAAGATGAAGAGAGGAAAGCCCAAAAAGATGCTGGGGACAGGATAAATATTCTAGCCTTAATAAATTGTAGTTGAAACTGTCATTACCATGAAATAGAGTAGGAATATACCAAGATGATTTAAAAAAAGATATTCTTTGAATTTTTAATGTAGATACAATAGTTTACCCGCAGAAAAATAGCAAATATATACTGAGAATTCTAAAATTAAATGCTTATTTTTCAATATTATAAAATTTCAAGAATCTGCAAGATGATTATATAGCTGTGTAATGAGAAAACTTTAAGACCTGCAGAAAAAAATCAAAGACCAAATTAAATTACTTAATCTGACTCCCCAAATCAACTTAAATTTTCTTTTAACCAGTTGTTTTCATCTCCTGTTAATAAAAGTAAAAAACATTTTAGAAGAGAAAGGCTGAATGAATTATTTAATAGTGCCCATTCTTTGTTTTATAAAGAAAAATACAGTCTCTTCATCAATAAGTGGAAATGGTAGCTCTTTATTCTAATATTGAAGCAGTCTTACAGCAGTAAATTTCACTTCTCCTTTGATCTGTTTTGGCCAAGGATCACTCAAAGTCTTAAGTGCTCTTTGATAGGCAACTCATCTCACCTTTAGTCCTTCTAGGAGTTTACATGTTGCCTCTTCTAAAACACCTCATACCAAGCAGTTAATGAAGGAAATCAGTAGTACTAAAGAAAAATGAAAAAGAATATAATAAAATAAAGTAAATAAACATATGCTTTCTGGAACAGCGAGGGGATGAAATTGTAAGGTTTGGAAAACAATAATGACAACAAACTAACAAACAAAAAATCCCTGGAGGCTATAATAATCCGTTAGGAACTTATTTGGGTAAATCTTTTTTTTATTATTATTTTATTTTATTTTAAGTTCTGGACTACATGTGGAGAACGTGCATGTTTGTTATATAGGTATACATGTGCCATGGCGGTTTACTGCTCCTATCAACCCGTCATCTAGGTTTTAAGCCCCGCATGCATTAGGTATTCATCCGAATGCTGTCCTTCCCCTTGCCCCCAACCTCCTAACAGGTCTGGTGTGTAATGTTGCCCTCCCTGTGTATTTGGGTAAATTTTACTCATCTTTCGTAAATTTTACTCATCTTTCTTATGCGTGACTTGAAAAATAGTAAGCTCCAAAATCCAGAGGCTGTTTGGTTCTCTCATATTCTATAATCCCAGCAATCCTAGGTGAAATATTAAACATTATGATAACCATATTAATCTACTACCCCAGGAAATATGTATCAAAACTTCTTGAAGCAAAATAAAGAGAATGAGCCTGTTGATTTAAAAATATTAAAGCAAATATTTGTTTGCCAGCAGTATTTCTGAGTATACCCCTAAAAAAAAGAGCAACATCTTTTATCTGGTATAGTATTTCAAGATTCAGTAAAAGTAATTTGCTTGGAATCAAACTAAATTCTTAGTAGTGCTCATAACAGTGGTTCAACTCATTTCAGAACTTGTAGAGAAAAAAAGATACAAAAAACCTGTTATAAAATTTGATCCAAGGTAAAGTTTTAATGTTTGGAGAGAGAGACAGAGAGATTATCTATCTGTCTATCTATCTATCTATCTATCTATCTATCTATCTATCTATCTATCTATCTATCATCTATCTATCTACATTATCATCATCCATTGAGAGAGAAACACAATTTGGTTAACCATCCTAATAGCATTACATTTTTCAATTACATACACAAGTAAAGAAAAACTTTGGTCTGGAATTTGGAACATGATAAATATGTCTATTGAGAATTTGACTTGAGTGTCTCTATTATGCTTTGCACATAAGCACCAGATGGAATAGGTACAACAGAAGTACAGAAACAACACTCGAACATTTTGGAATCTCCGAATCACCAATCTAGAGATTATGCAGAGACCAACTTATCTGAAAGTAACATAGGAGCTCTTTCTGGACTGCCTGGTAACATTCTGGTGGTGATCTGGAGGCTGATTTTCCTAAGCTAGAAGAGTTGTACAGCTTGTTTTTTTCTGGCACTCCCTTCTGCAGCTATAACCAAATTACACAAAATAATTTTCCCTGCTGATAAGGTCCTAGGGGATAAAGTAGAAATTCTTATCTTCAATAGACAACTGGCACTACGGCTGTTAACCCTTCTAGAGGAGGAGGAGAGTTATAGTACTCTTCTAAAAAACACAAAACAATATGAAATTTATAATTTTTTTATTCAACAAATATTTTGTTGTACCTTGTAAGGAATGTACTACATGGCGAATTCCTTGCTAAAGGAAAAATACTAAATGTTTCAGTGTTGGATCCCAAGACTAGCAGAGACAACGACTCATGGTAAATTGTAAATATATATATGTTTGATAAATAAATATGAAAAATAAATTAATACAGAAATATTCCTGGAAGTTATTCTAGTAGCAAAATTTGAGATTTTGCACACTTTTATTAGTACAGGCATGTTTCTTTAAAAGTATGTAAGGCTGTTTTCCAAAGTTTCCTCATCATTTTCTATCATCTAATGGGGGATGTATAATTAGATGAAATGAATGCTTTCAAATATCCTTCTAAAACATTTTTTTCAGAATTTCTGTGATTCTTTGGATAAAGACCATTGCATTGAGAGAGGGCAGGACTCTGTTCCCTCTGAATCGGTAATAGCATATCAAGAATAAAACTCATTGGCCACAAAAGTAGTAGTTCTTTTGTGCCTACATGGCAAACATGAGAAACACAATAGTAGCTATTAACTATTAAGGGTCACATGTACTTGATATCTTCTCGTTGATTATAGTTCTAAGCTTAGATGGCTGAAGAGTCTGGGGGTGGTTGAGTGAGGCAATAACTTGCACACCCATGCTGTCTTTTCCAAAGCAGTGGGAAGCTTGGTCGTGAGTGAGGAAGGAGTAGACATGGGTGAGAAGCCAGTGAAAAGTTCTAGGGTTGGGCCCTTTAGGTGGCTCATTTTTCTTTTATCTGGTGTAATGTTTTCAGATTATATTCTATCATTTGGAGACTAAATAAAATAAGATTTATAAATGTAATGAAATGCTAAGCATCCATCAAAAATAATGCTGAATGGCATACAGACTATTCACAAATGCTAATTGCAGGTAGACTGCTGTGAAAGATGGGTTATACCACAGTGTTTTTGACCAACAGTCAAACACATATATAGGAGAAAAAAAACGCTTGGAAGTTGACGTGATAAAATATTCTATGGCATGGTTTTTGAGGGGGTGATTTGATGTTAAGCGTTTTACAATTATCTTCTTTGGGCTTTTCTTTTATATTCAAAAATTATTAAAATAACAACAGGTTTATTATTAATCATATACAAATAAATGTTCATCCAATACATGAATATGTTTTTCTATATCTCATTGATCATCACTTTGAAAATATTGCAAAGTTCAAAATGAAACTACCTGGGACACAATGTCGCAGAGAGACATTATCTAGCTGGTGAGAAAATGCATCTTATCATTTCCTGTTGCCGAGAAACTGGATGGTGTCTTTTCTTTTCTTTGTGAATTTATGCTTTCTCAAGTGTTTTTAATACAAATTGATTCCCCAAAGTTGTGAAAATCACCTAATATTTTAAATTAATTGGCACATTAGTTATTTGTCTTTGCTATACAGAAGATATCCTGGTCCTAAATATGCAGCATAGGGCTTGGGAGAATTAGGATATGTGGCTGCCTGTTGAGTCACATAAATGACATCTAAGTATAAATAGGGATTTGTTTTTATCAGAATAAGCAGCATATGCTGAAGAAAGTTTTTGTTATGTCCCAGAGGCTCTGAGCACCCAGTGGACAAGTATTGGTTCAGGGCCATGCCACAAAGAGCAAGTCTGACTCAAACAGCTTGTCTCCTTTGGTTCTACCCTGCTGACTGTGACAGTATAACCCCACTCTGACAGCCACTGAAGTTGATTTGGGGCTGCTGGGGTCTGGTGGTCACTTCCTAGATTACCACCTAAGATTCTGCTCCAAGAATTTGAGATTGCTCCAAGAATTAAGATTTTGAGTTGGTACCAGCCTAAGTCAGCACTAATACCCTGAGTGGCCCTGCTGGTCCCCTCTGTTCCAAAGACACGGGTGGAGAGTGAGAGATTGGTTAATAATATCCCCTGTTGCATCTGCACTGGAAAACAGAACCAATGCAACCAAACTGTCAGCAAGGTCATATTATTCATCTCCCAGCAGAGCCAGGCTGGCCTGATCATTTGGGATGTTAGAGGTGAGTTTTAGCTGGGTTACTAGGCACACCCCACAGAGGCAACCAAGAGCATCCAGTAATGAGTGATGTTCATCAGCACCTAGGACTGCCCCATGCCCATTTTCCTGGGCAGCAGGAAGCTGAGGGACTGAGCCAGTGGAAGTGGCTGCCCAATTATTACAGGTTCAGAAGGTTCAGAGTGTTACGGTTGGCTTTAAAGAACTATGCAATGCAATTCCAGTTATTAGAGAGAAGTTTCAGTTCCCAGTTGAAAGCTGGTTTTCCTTCAGTGATCAGTTCATAATTGTTCTTCTCCATCACTGAAGCAGGACATTCCAATGTGGATGACTTTTGTTCCTTGGGGCTCACATCTTCTCCTTTTAGGATTAACTATACAGAACATATCAGGATATGTGTCGCGAATGCGTTACTTGTGGGACTTTTTATCAGCTTTATTGAGGTATAATTGACAAATAAAATCACATATTTTTAAAGCACCCAAGATTATTTAATATATATATACATGGTGTAATGATTACCACAATCAAATTAACTACAACATACAATACCACACAATTTTGTGATTGTTTTTGTGAGTTTATGCATTTTTGTGACATCTAATGATTTTAGGGCTCTGGAAATTGCCAAAGACATAAAACAAATGGCAAAGTACTTATTTAAAAAAAAAAAAAAAAACTAGAACTTTACATAAGGACAGAAGTCGGTGGCCTTCTGTCCTTTGCCTTGCAAATTTTCCCTCCATCTCAGTCATCAAAAACTGAAATTCTTCACCAAAATTATTTCAAAATAAATTAAAGTCTGTAAGATCAATAAATACTTACAGTTGCTGCATTCTCAATACGTTGAACTGGGTATCTTGTAACAAACAAAAGTGGAACCAGTAATCTCAGACCCCAAATGTATCACAAATCTGACCCTTTTTCCCACCTCTACCCCCACTGCCCCATCCTCTGCAGCTTCCACCATCTTCCACCTGGACTATGGCCATCTCTCCCCAAATATAAGATTCTCCTTTGTCCCTTGTTCTTAGATATATGGGCTTCACTTTCATGCCTCTAAGGCTTCGGCCACAGGTCCGAGTTTTACATCCTTTCATCTCATACCCACAACCTTTCCCAGGAGTGACTCTGGTATCCTTTATTCTGGGAATCCTGACCCACCCTTCTACTGCCTTCCTGGGAATCAAGCAATAAGTACCCAGAAGGTTTCTTCGTAAACCCTCCAAATGCAGCCTCTAACAGGAACCTGGCTGGAGCAGTCAGCATCTTCCCATCAGAAACCACTGAGAAGGATGGGAAACTGGAACACAATTTTGGTGTTGAGGAGATACATACAGTCCCCAGACTTTATGTCTTCTTCAAGTGTCTTGCCTGTTTCTAGCAGACCTTGGGAGAGGAAGAAATTAAGGAAAATGAGGAGCTAATTGTTTAGAATATAGAAAGAAAAATGGAGATGAAGAAAGCAGAATTCATGAACTCTTCAAAGAGGTTTGGGTTTCTCCAGCCCTGAGCATAGCAGGACAAAGATGTTCACAATGGCCATGTCTGCCCTATGCACAAGCTTCTGAATATTTGCTGTTTTACTTTCTGGTCTTGCAATAACTACAACTTGCCAACAATCACCCTTCCACTAAGATTCGTATGGTGGAGCCAGAACTACAGGCTCCACAATTGACTGGGATGTGTGAGAGACACAAGGGTGGCAACTCTGAAGATATGGACAGCCTATGTCTAAAGTGACAATGAATTAGCATGATGAATTCAGAACAAGAGGTGGAAGAAACACCCTTACGTTCTCCGTGCAAGGATGCCATGGAGATGCACTGGAGGTGCCCCAGAGAGGAGGAGGGAAGGAGGTGGGAGGAGAGGGAATGATCAGAGCTGTCTCCAGCCTGTTCCCCAAGAAGCTCCGGAGCCTGAGAAATCCCTGGATAGCAGCGCCACAGCTTGGGGAAGTTTGTGTCCATGTAGTGACAGGAGGTGGGGGCATGTGGCCCTGAAGGTAGCTTGGCTGCTGATGGCCAGAGTGATGTCTGTCTAGCCTCACCACCTGTGATCCTGGCAGGCATCATGCCCAGTGGGCAGCAGGATCCAGTGGGAGCTCAGAGCAGGGCCTGGGTTCTGCTTGAGCCAGGCTAGGATGCTGTTAACACTCTGGCCATCCTTGCAGGTGACAGCGACCTTCTCTCCTGGGACACAGTGAGGGGGCTGGAGGCAGGGTCCTATAACATCCCCACTGGCATCTAAGTAGGGATCAAGCATGAACATCCCCAAATATTAATATCAAGCAAGTAGTTCATTCAGTTTGATTAAATTCTGATCAGGAAGCAAAATAAGCTAACAATTTCTTCTTTAAGGAAACATTCGTGTTTAATGCAAAAGCAAACAAACAAACAAACAAACAAATCTAAGGATGAAGCCTGATTTCTTCTTCCTCACTAGCAAGTCAGAATAAGAGGAGGAAGAGGAGCAAAGCTGGGCCTCCAAGTCTACAGGGTACCCTGAGACTGATCTTGCTTAAAGAGGGTGGGGACAGTGGATGAGTCTGCTTGAACTCCTACATCAAAATATCCCAGGCTGGCCGGACTAAACCAGAGAAATGTATTTTCTCACAGTTCAGAAGGTTGTGAAATTCAAGCCAAGGTCCAGCAGGGTTTGCTTTCTGAAAAGGACCTTCTCCCTGATTTGCAAGCATCATATTTTCACATGGCCTTTCCTCAGTGCATGATGGCAGGATGGATCAGACGGGGGATGCACTCATCTTATGGACACAAGTTCTATTGGATCAGGGCCCCACTCTTATGACATTCTTTAACCTTAATTACCTCTTTATAAGGTCGATATACAAATAGAGTCACATTGGGGGTTAGGAGTTCAATATATGAGTTATGCGGACATAATTCAATCCATGGCAGATGGGCCTTGGGGACACAGCCAACGCAGCAGGGAGGGGCAAGGCCAGGCTTTCAATTTCAGCACAGAACACAGACAGGGTTCCCTCAAATCAGCACACTGGCTCCTCCCAGGTGCTCCAGGTCACGTATGAGAACCCATTCCAGCCTTAGGGGCTCTCTACTATTAATGGAACTCTTATCATTACATTTTCAGCATTTCTGAGATCAGACTTCTACATTTTGCTTATTAAAGAGTTTATTTGCCATCCACTGGCAGCAACTTACAAGAGTTTCACTTTGGGCTCCCAATGAGTCTTTTTTTCCAACTTTCATTTTAGATTCATTGGGTACGTGTACTTTGTTAAAAGAGTATATTGCATGATGCTGAGGCTTGGGGTACAAATGATTCTGTCCTCCAGGTAATGAGTGTAGTATCCAATAAGCAGTTGTTTTAACTCACTTCCTCCCTCCCACCTCCGGTAGTCCCCAGTGTTTATTGTTCCCATCTTTACGTCCATGTGTGCCCCGTATTTAGCTCCCACTCATAAGTGGGAACATGTGGTATTTGTTTCCTGAGACCTCTCCAGCCGTGCTGAACTGCGAGTCAATTAAACCTCTTTCCTTTATAAGTTACCCCGTCTGGGATAGTTCTTTATAGCAGTATGAAAACGGACTGACAGGGAGGGCCTTCTTTATTTGACACTCATTATGTGTGGTGATCTATAAGACTCTGAGATAAGACAGTGACTTGCCACTTTTCTGACTTCCTCTTCCTTTCCTGGATTGATGTACTCTCCTCCCTAGTGGCTTTCTCTGTCCTTCACGTGTTCTTATAGTGTTCCTTCTCAGATCCTTTGTGCCTGATCTCTGTGGACCCTGAAGCTCTCCTCATGAGATTTCCTACAGGCCAGTTGTCTGCCTCTGCATCAGTCACCTCCTCAGAGGAAGCAGGCTCTGCCTCCCCAACTGATCTAGTCTCCACTTCTCTCTATACTGATTCTCCTCTATAGCTTTAATTTTCCTGAAATCTTACTGTTGATTTGTGTTTAACTAAACATTTTATATTGTTTATAGTAGAGTGTAAGTCAGTGAGAGTCAGACATTGACTTTCTCAGGGTTGCAGCCTAGACACATGCCTGGTGCAGAGTAAGTGCTCAACTAACACTTTATGGAATGAATGGATGAAAAATGAGTACGCAAGAAACTCTTCGTGACATAATTAACATCAGTGACCTGTAAACGTTGAAGACAACCTACTAAAATTAAAACATCAATTTGTCTGAATAATGAGAAGTATAAACAGTAGTGTGCTGCTCCTCATAGTCAAAAAGAATGAGAGGAAATGGACAAAAAGAGTCTTTTTCCCCAGTTCATTAGGATTCGCTGGGGAGATAAGGGAGATATACAAAGTCCATAATAATCAGACATGTTTATTCATAACTGGATTAAAAAATAAGCAGATATGCTTTGAAATTACACCAATTATAGTAACTGTGCCTACCCCACACTTAACTCTATTGCCTCCTTTTCACAAAACCTGTATCAGTTAGCCTTAGCTGAAAATCAAACCAGCTCAAACATAATGGTAGAAGACAAGTATTTATTACTCCTTATAATTCTGAGGGCCAACTTGCAGGTGCCTTTATTCTGACCTGGCTGGGCTGATCTGCTGCATTCACTCATGTGTCTGTAGTCAGCTGGTGGTTCAGCAATGGCTAGATGGTCTACAATGTTTTGCTAACCTGTTGGTTTGATGTGCAGGACAGGTCAGAATTTGACATCAGTTTGTACTGGGTCAGAAACCTGGGTCAGATTCCAAAGCCTTTACTAGGTTTGTCCCTAGATCATCTCTGGGGTCAGAGTCTGATCAGCGTGGATTATCTGAGACAGATTCCCCGCTGACTGTCAGTAACGTGGAAGCTGAACCTGCTGCAAATTATTCCAGCATTTAGCAGTCCTCTAAAGAGACTGTATTCTGCAACATGTATCTGTCCAAGTTGAGTGAGCAGTGCAGCTCAGCCCTCCAAGTTGCTTCCCTGGCTGCTTGCAGACGTGAGAGAAGGGATGTCCATAACATATGAGAAGCAGGAGCCCACCCTGGTATGCACCCTGGAGACACCGTTTTCACACAATTGCATCATCATAACCAGACATTTTTTTCTTTATTCTCAATAAAATAGTTCTGAATTTGCTTCGCATTCTGCCCTGTGTGTTTTTATCTAACTTAAATTTTCCAAAATGGAAATATTTATGATTTCTGTGTCAGGTGCTTATGGAAAGAAACAGTTGTGGAAGACAGGATGTTAACCAATCAGGGAACAATAAAGAATTTATAATCTTACTACTGCTGTCAGGAGTCTGCACACTGGTTATTTGGGTTCTATCCGTAGGGTTTCACAAGACTGTACCCAAGTGTATCTTGGGTTGCATTCTCATCTGAGACTCACTTGAGTACATATGCACTTCAAAGCTCTTTCAGGTTGTTACAGAACTCATTTCCTGGCATCTCTATGACTTAAGGCTTGAATTTCTTACTGGCTCTTGGCTGGAGGCTGTACTCAGGTCCTAGAGGCTGTGGACAATCCCCTGCTATGTGATCCTCCCACAGGCAATGCACACATGGCTGTCTGCTTATTCAAGGCCAGCAGAAAGTGTCTCCCTTCAGTTTGTTAAGACAGAAGATTATATAATCTAATACAATCATGGGAATTCTATCCCATCGCTTTGCCATATTATATTGGTTAGAAGCAAATCACAGGTCTGCCCACTCTTAGTGGGAGCAGATTACATGAGTGTGACTCACTGTGGAAAGGGTGATACACCCTAGAGTGTTATAGCATCTTCAACTATCAGAATACTGATACTGAGTTTGAACTATGTCCTGGATCCACTGCTACTGAATAGAGCTGGGATTTTTTATCCTTTAACTAGATCAAATGTGCTAATTACCTTAATGGAATCTTTTAAATCCTTGTTGTGATATTTTCTGAAACATCTATAGCAGCTAGAGGGTAAAGTCTTCCATCAAAACATGGAGTTGGCTTTTTCTCACTTTATTTAATCAATTTTAACTTATATATTTTGAATCTATGTTTTGTATTTGATGTGGTATGGCTATGTCCCCATCCAAATCTCCTCTTGAATTCCCATGTGTTGTGGGAGGGACCCAGTGGGAGGTAATTGAATCATGGGGGCAAGTCTTCCCAATGTTGTTCTTGTGATAATGAATAAGTCTCTTGAGATCTGATGGTTTTATGAAGAGGAGTTCTTCTGCACAAGCTCTCTCTCTTTGCCTTCTGCCATCCATGTAAGATGTGACTTGCTCCTCCTTCCCTTCTGCCATAGCTGTGAGGCCTCCCAAGCCATGTGGAACTGTAAGTCCATTAAACCTTTTTTTTTCTTTTTTTTTTTTTTGGAAATTACTCAGTCTTGGATATGTCTTTATCAGCAGCATGAAAATAGACTGATAGAGTAAATTGGTACCAGGAGAGTGGGGGCACTATTGAAAAGATACCCAAAAATGTGGAAGTGACTTTGGAACAGGGTAATAGGCAGAGGTTGGAACAGTTTGGAGGGCTCAGAAGAAGACAGGAAAACGTGGGAAAGTTTGAAACTCCCTGAAGACTTGTTAAATGGCTTTGATCAAAATGCTGGTAATGATATGGACAATGAAATCCAGGATGAGGTGGTCTGAGATGGAGATGAGGAACCTGTTGGGAGCTGGAGCAAAGGTGATTCTTGTTATGTTTCAGCAAAGAGATTGGTGGCATTTTGCCCCTGCCCTAGAGATCTGTGGAACTTTGAATTTGAGAGACATGATTTAGGGTATCTGACAGGAGACATTTCGAAGCAGCAAAGCATTCAAGAGATGACTCAGGTGCTGTTAAAGGCATTCAGTTTTATAAGGGAAGCTGAGCATAAATGTCCAGAAAATTTGCAGCCCAACATTGTGATAGAAAAGAAAGTCTCATTTTCTGAGAAATTCAAGCCAGCTGCAGAAATTTGCATAAGTAATAAGGAGCCCAATATTAATCCCCAAAACAATGGGGAAAATGTCTCCAGGGCATGTCAGAGGTGTTCATGGCAGCTGCTCCCATCACAGGCCCAGAGGCCTAGGAGGAAAAAGTAATTTTGTGGGCCAGACCCAGGGTCCTCATGCTGTGTGCAGCCTAAGGACTTGGTGGCCTGTGTCTCAGCTGTTCCAGTCATGGCTGAAAGGGGCCAATGTAGAACTCAGGCTGTGGCTTCAGAGGGCACAAGCCTCAAGACTTGGCAGCTTCCACATGGTGCCGAGGCTGCAAGTGCAGAGAAGTTAAGAACTGGAGTTTGGGAACCTCTGCCTAGATTTCAGAGGACGTACAGAAACACCTGGGTGCCCAGGCAGAAGCTTGTGGCAGGGGCGGGGTGCTCATGGAGAACCTCTGCTAGGGCAGTGCAGAAGGGAAATATGGGGTTGGAGCCCCCACACAGAGTCCCTGTTGAGGCACTGCTCAGTGGAGCTGTGAGAAGAGGGCCACTGTCCTCCAGATCCCAGAATGGTAGATCCACTGACAGCTTAAACTGTCCACCTGAAAAAGTCACAGACACTCAATGACAGTTTTCGCAAGCAGCAGGAGGGAGGCTGTACTCTGAAAAGCCACAGGGACAGAGTTACTCAAGACCATGGAAACCCACCTCTTGCATCAGTACGACCTAGATATGAGACATGGAGTCAAAGGAGATCATTTGGAGCTTTAAGATTTAACTGCCCTGCTGGATTTCAGACTTGCTTGGGGTCTGTAGCCCCTTTGTTTTGGCCAATTTCTCCCATTTGGACTGGCTGTATTTACCCAATGCCTGTACCCCCATTGTGTCTAGGAAGTAACTAACTTGCTTTTGGTTTTACAGGCTCATAGGTGGAAGGGACTTGCTTCATCTTGGATAAGACTTTGGACTGTGGACTTTTAAGTTAATGTTGCAATGAGTTGAGACAGTGGGGGACTGCTGGAAAGGCATGATTGGTTTTGAAATGTGAGGACATGGTATTTGTGAGGGGTCGGGGCAGAATGAGATATGGTTTGACTGTATCCCCACCCAAATCTCATCTTGAATTCCCACAGGTTGTGTGAGGGACTTAGTGGTTGGTAATTGAATCATGGGGGCAGGTCTTCTCCATGCTATTCTCATGATAATGAATAAGTATCATGAGATCTGATGGTTTTATAAAGAAGAGTTCCCCTGCACAAGTTCTCTCTCTTTGTCTGCCACCATCCACATCAGATGTGACTTGCTCCTCCTTCTGCCATACTTGTAAGGCCTCCCTAGCCATGTGGAACTGTAAGTTCATTAAACCTCTTTTTTTGGTAAATTGACCAGTCTGAGGTATGTCTTTATCAGCAGAGAGAAAATGGACTAATACAGGATTTAGACAGATTTAGAATTTTAATGGCTTCTTGATGGATTTACCCATTTATCATTATGAAATGTCCATTTTTATCTCTTGCATTAAAGTCACAACTTAGTTTCTTTTGCTCAGTTTTGCATGATATGTACTTATCATCCTTTCGTTTTCAAAGCCATTCTATATTCTTACCACAGTGTGTATTTTATGAGTAGCATACGTCTTGGATTTTAATCCTGTCTGATAATTTTACGACTTACTTGGAAAAAGTTGTCCATTTATGATGCAATTATTTGTAAAGTTAAGGCTAAAGCTGCTATCTTGTTTTCCCCAGTTTTCTTGATTCATGGTTTCATTTGAATTGGTCAGTTTAATTATAGTTTTTTTCTTACATGAACTTGCTAAATATGCAAGTTTATTATACAGCAGATATCCTCAATTTATTACTGCTTAATACACATATAGTGTTTTATAATTTCTCTCTCAAATCATTCCTAGGTAAATGACAGAAGCAAAATCAACCTTTGGAAGCTCATCTATGTCCTGCTGGGTTTACCTGGAATGTGTGATATGGCTTAAGGTAACCTTTGAGATACCACACAGACCTAGAGCTCTGTGAGATGCAGCACTTCCTCAGGGGCTGGCAGTGGATCAGGGCCCAGCCTTGAATGCCAGGTAGGGATCTCTCAACTCTGTGATTCTTCCCAGGAAATACATGAGAAATTCCATCTGGGTTCATATCTCAAACACAAGCCACCAGTCTCTCACTTACTGCCCTCTGCTCCAAGTCTTCAGATGGTTGTTTTGCATGGGGTAAAAAGTTAGCTTATATATTATCTTGTATTGATCCAGATTCTATTTAAGATGGCATACATATGTTTCCTCATTCTTTCAAAGTTGGCCCTTATTGTTGAAACCCAGCTTTGGAGTACAGAAAACTACATTTTTACTTCAATGTGCTGTGATTGAGACTCTGCAAAGACTTTTGGCACTAGGTCTTTATTTTTACATACATTTCTTGCAACATGTCTAGTAATTTAAAAATCTAGACTGTGAAGAGTTATATTTGGGTACTCCCTGAAAAAAGTAAGATACAATAATGTGCCTGCTGCTGTCCTAGTCAGAGGTCTGCTTTACGAAAAGTGGAGTGGGGAGGGAAACAGTGTTTTAATATCACCAAACCTTATCAATGTACCTATACTCTGGTAACTGCTAGACCAAAGCAAAAGAATGTATTAGTTTTGTGTTTCCAGTAATCAGTCTCAATTAGGTGCCTGTTATGCAGAATGAATTTACTTGATGAATGAATGTAGGGAAGGAAGAGAGGATTAGAATGAGCTCTCATTGAGTTTTCTGTTATCTGGTATCTCATTGTTCAGAGGGCACGTGGACCTCCTCCATTCTGCAGGCTCTGTCATGCAAAGGCTGCTGCAGCTGAAGGGAACTTAAAATTTAGTGTCTGCAGTATAGCTGAGAAATTTATGGTCATGAGCCCTCAGCTGCACCAAGTCCTCTGAGTTCTCCAACATTTTCCTCTTTAGGCATCTAAGACAATCCACAGTACTTGCTCTCCACAGAAACAACACATCTGGGCAGCTGGGCCACAGCAAGCAGGGAGGTTTGTGTTTAGGATTGTACCACTGTGGGAGGATAATGTGTACTTTGCTGGAACTAATGAACCGCAACATCCTCAGACTCCACCCTGCTAATTTTAAGCGTGGAATCTATCCCCAATCCACTGAAACTGCACTTGTCTGGGAATCCAAGGTCCCAGCTGGAAACCAAATAGATCAGGAGCCCTGGAGGTTGGCCTGGCTTCTGTAGGTAACAATTCAAATAGGTGTATCTGTTACTGTGAAGGGGGCTGTGACTGGACCTGCAGGAGATGGAGGCTGGCTCTCCAGGGGTGACGAGCAGGGAGAGTGGAGGGTGGGTCATTACAGCATCTCCATTGGATCCTGAAATAATGAGAGAGAAGGGCAAGGTTTTGTACAGACATTGTGAGCCATTTTAATAATTTTCTATCTGTTATTTATGTTTTACTAAATTATTTTTTGCGTGTGATTTTGATTAATCCTTCCAAAACATATAGTTATAAAAAGAACCAAGATTTGCAAGGCACAAAGGGGACCCTAGAAGTCACCTATCACATCCCCCTCTTTCTGTGTCACAGCTTTCATTAAAGTACATGTCCTTGCTCCTTCTGGAATCTTCCTCACTCTCACAGATCTAGACATCACATGCCCCATCCTGGAGGACAAGATGCATCTAACATGAGGACAGGACACACATGGGAGGCAGTGGGGCGCCCTGAGCTCACCCTCTTACCCCATTCTCCTTCCTCATTTCCCTTCTGCCCTTACAAGGGACCCAGACCGTCAGCAGCCCCAGGAGCTGAGCACGGAGCCTCATTGTGAGAAGATGAACTGAGGAGTCCTGAGCAGTCAAGGCAGGATTAGAGCTGAGCTTTTATCTCAGACTCACAAGGGAAGATCCTCCCTAGGGGACAGTATGCAAATCACCTGGTGGGTGCAGTGGGGTGGAAAGAGCCCAAGAGAAGTTGGAGGCCTCTTTCGTGGAGCAAAATGACTTAAGTACATTTTACGTTTTTAAGGAAATCAATAGAGGTAAAATCCATGTTGCCTGAGTGGCAGAAGGCACATATTTAGATATTTCCTGCTGTTTCCTCTACCAGATTTCTAGTTCTTTAGGACTTTCTCAGGGATATTTTACACTTTTCTTTAATAAGGTTGAGCTTTCATAAATATTTGGTGATTCTTATTTCTTTGTTTAGGTTTATTTAAAAGAGACAAGGTTTGTTTTATTTTATTTTATTTTATCTAAGATAAAACACACAGTGCAAAGGATGTGAATCTTAAGGGTGCAAATGAGTGTCAAGATTCAGATCTTTTAATGTCATAATCCACATTGAAATATGGAAGGTTTCCAGTTCTCTTGCTGCTTTGCTTAAGCAAATTCCCAAAAACTGCTGCTTGAAACACAATCAATGTAACTAATATTCTGACATCTATTATAATTGTTTTTTTTTTTCCTGGACTTAATCTTTATATCAGGTAAAGTAAACTTCTTTTTTGTAGCTTCTTTCATACTTGTTTCATTTCTTGAGGTCTTCATTCCTTCTTTTCAATTTGAATTGCCATCTGCTACCATTTCCTATGATTCTGAAGATTTTCTCTTGAATCTCTTGCAAGGTATACATGCTATTAATGAATTAATCTTTGTATATAAAGAAATATTTCTACCTTGCCTTTATATTTAAATGATTGTATTGCTGGATATAGAATTTGTGGCTGACTTTTCTCCCCCAGCATTTAAATATGTCATTCCACTGTCTTCTCATCTCCATTGGTAATGATAAAAATTTAGCCAATGGCTTCATTATTGCTTCCTAGTATAGAGTAAGTCAGTATTTTAGTGATGCCTTCCAAATTCTCTGTGTCTTTGTCTTTCAACATTGGTACTATAATGTGTATATTTATGAATTGCATTGTGCTTATCCTAAAAGGATTTCACAGATTTTCTTTCATTTATAGATTAATGTGTTTCATCACTTTGAAAAATGATTTTCATTGTTTCTCCATTTTTTTCTTTTTCAGTTTTTATTTTAGAATCAGAGCATACATGTACAGATATGTTACAAAGTTATTTTGCATGATGCTGAGGTTTGGGATATGACCGAAGCTATTAACCAGGTAGTGAACATTGTACCTATAGGTAGTTTTTCAGGCTCTGCCCTTCCCCCCTCTCTCTCCCATCTAGTAGCACCCAGTGTCTATTGTGCCCATCGACCATGGACTGGATAAAGAACCTGTGGTATATATGCACTGTGGAATACTATGCAGCCATAGATAAGAACAAAATCATGTCCTTGCAGAAACTTGGATGCAGCTGGAGGCCATTTTCCTAAGTGAACTGATGCAGAAACAAAAAACCAAATACCACATGTTCTCACTTATAAGTGGGAGCTAAACATGGGTACACATGGGCATAAAGATTTTCCTTTGTGTTTCCTAATACAAATTTATTGGTATTGTTCACATGGACCTGTAATGTCTGAGGTTTTATGCATTTTGCCTTACAATTTTTCCCTTCTTTATACGAGATCATTTCTATTGACTTGTTTTTCAGTTCACTGATTCTTGTGTCATCTTAAATTGCTGGCGAGTCTGTCTAATACATTTTTCAATTGAGTTGTTGTATTTTTTATTTCTAGAATTCCCAGTAGGTCTGTTTTCATAGTTTTGTCTCTGTTTGAGAGCCTCTATTTCTTGAGTCATTGGCTATACATATTCCATTTTAAGTCTTTTATTATAGGTTACATGATTCTTTGAACATATATTTGATAAGGGTGGAACACATAGACACCATGGAGATGGACCATAAGGCAGGGAGCTCAGAATTAGAGTAGTTGAATTTGGAGTCTCTGACTAGATGATGCTCTTGTGAGGTTTAATTATTTTCCATGTTTTATGTTTCTCATATTACAAATGGTTTCCATTTTTAAGATAGTAACTATGTATGGAAATTCTGCTTATAAATGCCTGGAAATTTCTAACAGAAAAGTTGATGAGAAAATGGTCTCTTAGACCCCCACACCAGCCTCTGCCTGGGACCTGACTTTGTCTTTGAGGTAGTGGAATCTGTGATGAGGTTTTGAGTTGGGCAATGAAATCATGGCAGGGCAGGCTCTGGGTGCTGTGGAGGACAGGGGGACACTCCTTCAGTGTCAGTGATGATGGGGGACACTCCTTCAGTGTCAGTGATGCTGGGAGTTCGAGGGGAGACTCAGATGGAGCTGCCTGTAAGTTGCACTAGCACTGCTGTCTGGACAGCGATCATCTCACAAGTGTACTCGGATGCCAGTGGATGGCCCAAACGTGGGCTAAGGTTGGAGAAGGACAAAGCTTTAGGGATGACAATGTGGGGTTCATTTGATACTCTGAAGTTTCAGCACACCATAATAAATCATATGGGAAGAGACAGGAATCACAAGGTTGTGACTTTTCTTTTGCTATTAAAATATATCCCCTCTGCTCATTTTTCCCTCCAGAATGTAACTACTGATATGCATTTTACCAAAGTCACTTTTTAAACTTGTCATTGTAGTAATGGACACCCTGTGTGCATAGTTCTTAAGTAACTGAGAAGCCAGACCATCATTCTTATGGGTGAAGCCAGGAAGTGACTGTGGATGTGAACAAATGTGAGTTTCATGTACACATCTCCAAAGCCACAGGCCACTGATCTGGGGAGAACCTGCAGTCACTTCACTTTCCCATGCCCAGATGTGAGGACACCTTGATCTGTGTTCTTCTGATGAACTCTAAAAACTGGACCATGTTCTGAAAGTCTAGTTCGCCCTTCTTTTCTGTGCTAGAGGGACTGTCTCACTCACATGTATTGTACCTTCTGCATAGAACAGTATGTGATACATACAACTTGTTTTCTGCTAAATACCCATAAATCGCCGGGCGCGGTGGCTCAAGCCTGTAATCCCAGCACTTTGGGAGGCCGAGACGGGCGGATCACAAGGTCAGGAGATCGAGACCATCCTGGCTAACAGGGTGAAACCCCGTCTCTACTAAAATACAAAAAAATTAGCCGGGCGTGTTGGCGGGCGCCTGTAGTCCCAGCTACTCGGGAGGCTGAGGCAGGAGAATGGCGGGAACCCGGGAGGCGGAGCTTGCAGTGAGCTGAGATCCGGCCACTGCACTCCAGCCTGGGCGGCAGAGCGAGACTCCGTCTCAAAAAAAAAAAAAAAAAAAAAAATCATGTCATTTATGAGTCTTCCATAGGTGTTACCTGCCCTATGGCTATGGGGTCTTCCAAAAGAATGGACCAGAGGTGGAGCTGTGAAACTGTAGCTGGATGAAAAGTGTAAGTGTCAAGATAGGCTAAAGAAGTGGTGATAATAATGATAATATTCCAAATTATTCTGGGCTCTTGGCTGTGATTACTGGTAAGTGTGAAAGAGTCTAGGTTTGGTTTTTATTAGTTTTATTTCAATTGATAAAGCAGTCAGAGAAAAGTGCACACAAGATGAGTGTGTGACTGAATAAAGTTTATGTGTAATTCATTGTCCAGATGGAATGATAGAATATTTCACATTCCCTTGTGCTTCCCTCATGGACAATCTTTGTCAGTTGTCACCCCTCCCAGCCAGCAAAAGTTAACTGTATTTCTGACATCTACACAATCATTTAGGTTTTTCCTATCTTGAACTTCATATAAATAGCAGTAAGTGTATTTTTATCTTTTCAGACTTGGTATATTATTCCTTACTACTTTTGAGGCCGTCATTTCTTCCAGTGGACTCGAGGTCCATGTGATGTCATTTCCTGTGATTCTGAAGGATTTTGTCTCAATATCTTATAAGACATAACGGCTATGAATGAATGTATTTTGTTTATCAAATACTTTTTCTACTTTTTCTTTAGATTCAAAGAATATTTTCACTGGATGTAGATTTGCTGGTTGCCTTCTTTTTTTTTCCTTTCAGCATTTAAATATGTCATTTCACTGCTTCTAGACTCTATTGGTCCTGATGAAAACTTAGCCAATGGCTGTATGGTTGTTTCTATGTACACAGTGTCTGATTTCATTCTTGATGCAATGAAGATTTTCTCTTTGTCTTTCAACATTTTAATATGATGTGTTCAGTTATTAATTTCTATTCAGTATCTAAAAGGGTTTTATTAAATTTTTTATCTAAGGTTATTTTTTCTTTCTTTTGAAAAGATTTTGGCCATTATTTCTACAAATATTTTTTCAGCCACTTTTTCTTTCTCTCCTCCTTTGTGTCTCTCATTATACATTTGTTTGTATCCTTCACTCTGAGCTAAGAATCTCTGATGTCTTCTACTTCTTTTCCTAAACATTTTCTTTAAACTCAATAATTTCTATTCCTCTATTTTCAAGTTAACTGTTCTGCCATCTCAGTTTGCTCTTAGACCTAGCTAATAAATATTTAAATTGGGTTATTGTATTTTTCATTTCTAGAGTTCTCATTTGGTCATTTTTTGTACTTTCCATTTCTTTTCTTGAGGCCCTACTTGCTGAATCTTCTTCTTTTTAATATTTTCTTTTTGTCAATGATCATAGTTTTAAAAATAATTATTTGAATATCTGCATATTAACTGTTTGTAGTCTTTGCTAAAGCCAATAGTTAGGGCAAGTTAGATACAGTTTTCATTGACTATTTTCTGTTGTTATTATTATAGTTGCTTTATTTTTGTTCCTTCAATATAGATCATACTTTTCTGTTTTTTTCCATAAATTTTTAAACTGAAAACTGTATAGTTTTGATAATATATTATAGTACCTTTCTTTAGGTTGTGGGTTTTCTTAATTTTATTTTTTTTAGAAACAGGGTCTCACTCTGTCACCCAAGCTGGAGTGTGGTGGCGTGATCATAGCTTCTTGCAGCCTCAACCTCTTGGGCTCCATGGTCCTCCAGCTTCATCCTCCTGAGTAGCTGGGACTATAGGTGCATGCCACCACTCTCTGCTATTTTTAAAAAATTTTTTAAAGATAAGGGTGTCACTCTTTTGCCCAGCCTGGTCTCGAACTCCTCACCTCAAGTGATTCTTTGGTATCAGCCTCCCAAAGTACTGGGATTATAAGCTTGAGTCACCATGTAAGGCCTGGAATTTGTTTCATTTTTTTAAGCATTTTAAAATTTTCTTCCTAGTTACTTGTCTGAACTTACTGATAGTACCTGACTTATGGCAGTTGGAGTTATAATTTTTTCACTTTCAGATGATGTGAAAGTGATACGCATTCAAGTAGAAATAGTACTTCCCATATTCATACAACCACTCTATTTTCTCTTTCAGTACAGTATTCAATAAATTACATGAGATATTCAATACTTTAAGATAAGGTTTGTGTTAGACAATGTTGGCAAACTGTAAGCTAATGCATGTATTCTGAGCACATTTAGGATAGGATAGGTTGAGCTATAACATTCAGTAGATTAGAAATATTAAATGTAATTTCAATGCATGATATTGAAAAATCTGTATCTCACATGGTGTTTGACCATTGATATCTCTGCTTTAGTTTGAATTTATAGGAACTGCACATGTACCTGCATAGCTCAGTGGTCACCAATCATTTGAGAAGAATTTCTGCTCAAATATCGGGAGCTTGTAAATCTGTCTTCTGTCAATCCATATGTGTGTAGTTTAAAAAGCACATGCAAAATGCAGCCAGTTCTTATCTCTCTCGGGTTTTACTTTGCACTGGGCACTCCTGGGTCTCATCACTCATATCTATAGCTTCTAAGTTACTAGGAATGTGTGCAGAGATTGTTTCAGTATATGGCTCTGTCTTATCCAGAAATCTGTCAGCAGATGTACTACTTGTCCCACACAAGGCCCCATCTTGCACTAGTAAAGCTGTGGGCTTTTTCTGTTCATTTCCTGTGGAGTTCTGCATGTTTAGCTGGAAACACTGAAGAAGTTTACTCCTTGGCTTTACTCAAGTTCACTGCCTTTGGCAGCAAGCTGCTAGTTTTATTTGCTATCCTATATTGGTAACACTCTAGTTCTGTAATTCATGCTGATTGAGCTGGGGGTAGAAGCATGCTGTCACAGGCGAGAGGCTACAGACTTTTTCTCTCCTTACTCAAAGTACTAGTACTTTTTTTTCTATAAAGAATATGCATCTTTAATTATTTTAGCTTCCTCAATTTTCAGAGTGCTGAAATAGTTTTGACTTTTTAGGTTTGTATTTATACGTGTGTTTGTTGTTTAATTTTGCACAGAAGATTTATTAAACTCTTTGGGATGCCATAAACACAGATGCCTTCTAAAATGCATTTAAATGAACATAATAGCCACGCTGAAAGGGAATAAGGTTATGGACTAACATAAGTAATTTTGGACTTGAGAACTTGAACTCTGCACCCTCCATTTAAAAAGAAACCAAGGTTCTAACAAGTAGAGAATCCTGATCCCTAGTTTTCACATTCATGAAGGAATGCCCTGTCAATTTTTAAGATGCCTTCTTTGTGTTGTAGAACTGAGCAAATTAGTGATTACACTCTACATAATGTGAGCTATGATTGTAGACCTAGCATCTTTAATAAAGATGAGAATTAGAAACAAAAAAAGGTTCAAAATATGAGGAAACTTGCAGAATTGTTTAATAAGCACCTTTTTCTTCTTATTTTTTTTTTTTTTACTCACTTGTGTGTGTATGTGTTTTAAGCTTATTGGGAAATACATTTAGACTTAAAATTTTAAAAATAGGCCGGGCGCGGTGGCTCAAGCCTGTAATCCCAGCACTTTGGGAGGCCGAGATGGGCGGATCACAAGGTCAGGAGATCGAGACCATCCTAACCCCGTCTCTACTAAAAAAAAAAATACACAAAACTAGCCGGGCGAGGTGGAGGGCGCCTGTAGTCCCAGCTACTCAGGAGGCTGAGGCAGGAGAATGGCGTAAACCCGGGAGGCGGAGCTTGCAGTGAGCTGAGATCCGGCCACTGCACTCCAGCCTGGGCGACAGAGCGAGACTCTGTCTCAAAAAAAAAAAAAAAAAATTAAAAGTATAGCAAAGATGGTTCCCATATACTACTCCTCCAGCTTGCTCTAATGTCCGTTTCATAAATAGCTACAGTATAAGTATCACAACCATGAGATGAACATAGATATAATGTTATTAGTTAACTCATGTAAAATCCTATGTGGATTTCACTGATTTTCCCATTAATGCCATTTTTTATGTTACACGATAAAATTCTGGTTTTCATATTTATATCATATATCATAGATGTTAATGTCTTAACATCTATGATAGTTTTTCACTTTTGTTTCTCTTTCATGGCCTTCAAGCATTTGAAGGTTACGGGCCAGTTACGTTGAAGAATGTCCTCCCGATTGGGTTTGTATGATGTTTACTACTGTTTCAATTCACACCATTAATTTTCGCAAGAATAATACAGATAGGACGTGTCCTCGGTGCTTCATATCAGATGTTACATAATGTCAACATGTCTTATAGGTGACAAAAAATGAATATGATCAATGAAATCCCTTTTGGAAGGAAGTCTTGGAGAAAAATAATGAAAACAACTGCTTCTGTCACTGCTTCTACTTGGTCATTTGCAGACGTCATTAGGAATAGTCTCTTTCTTCCTTTTCCAGTATGTACTTTATTTTTACAGACTTTAATCCTTTTAGAGTCCGCTGAATCATAGAGAAAACTGAAGAAATATTTTAGTTCACTTTTAAATAGCAAACATTTCCATAATAACCATTTACCACTGAAAGGTTGATAGCCTGAAGAAAAAAAAAAGAATGGTATTTATTCAGCTATGGTAGTATCTTCACATGAACAGCTTTAAGTTAGTCAACTATTTGGATAAATACATAGAATTTTCTACTACTTAGAATGTTGCAGAATTCAAATGGAGCAGTGTAGCGTCCACTGAGCTACTTCTACTGGGGAAGTTAAGAAAGACTGGGGCTATATAAGGATTCATATAGT
This sequence comes from Colobus angolensis palliatus, assembly GCF_000951035.1. NCBI lineage: Eukaryota > Metazoa > Chordata > Mammalia > Primates > Cercopithecidae > Colobus > Colobus angolensis. Next base: position 55,865 of record NW_012121833.1, on the reverse strand, counting down.
GAGACATTATTTCTGGAAACCTGAGATTCTGGGGCCTCAGCTGAAGAGAGTCCGAGAATCAGAGTCCAAATTATTCAAGGAGTTGTGTGTGTGTGTGTGTGTGTGTGTGTTTGTGTTAAACCGCAAAATGTCAAATTAGAGCAGAGGTGCTAAAACCAAGTGGCCACCACACTTGCTCTCTGTGACAGAAGCAGCTGGTATAATCTAGTAAACACTGAGGGTCTTGTTGAGGTTTTTGTTTCATGTTGAATCACTGTGGGAGGTAAGTTACTATACTGCTGACAGTAATAAACTCCAACATCTTCAGGCTCCAGGCTGCTGATGGTGAGAGTGAAGTCTGTCCCAGACCCACTGCCACTGAACCTGGCTGGGATGCCAGTGGCCCTGTTGGATGCACCATAGATGAGGAGCCTGGGAGAGTGCTCAGGTTTCTGCTGGTACCAGGCTAAGTAGCTGCCAACACTCTGACTGGTCCTGCAGGAGAGGGTGACTCTTTCCCCTGGAGACAAAGACAGGGTGGCTGGAGACTGCGTCACTACTGTTTCTCCGGTGGTATCTGAGATTGGAAATAAAACAGAAATGTACTCATATAATCTAGATCAAAACCACTGTCTTTGAGTAGAGCCAAAATCGTTGATCTACATTGAATTTTAATTATATTTCTTGCTGAGCAGAGGTGTCAGGAGTTTTCAGTGATGTGCAAAACCACCTCATGTTCCCCTCACCTGGGAGCCAGAGTAGCAGGAGGAAGAGAAGCTGTGCTGGGGCTTCCATGGTTCCCTCTGGGTCCTAACTGAGCAGTTCCTCCCCAGAGCTCTGACTCAGGCATTGATATGGGTCCTGGAAGGTAGGGCAGCTGGGAGGGACATGCAAAGCAGCTAGGGTGGGAGCTGGGCTTCCAGCTGCAGGGACCACCTGCTTCTTTCTCTCTGCACTGAACATCCTGCGCCGCCCTGGTTTTCAGGTCAGAAAAGTCTGTTGGCTCAGTCTGAGTGTAGAACTTCCCCCTTGTGAGGACAGACTTTCACTCCTGTGTCTTTCTTCTCCTCAGTTACCTCAATTCACCCAGATGATGTTTGGCATAACCGCGTTAAGAACAACATAAAAGGCTGTGTTTTCCTTTATCTCTTCCTGTCCTCAATATGTCCGGTCATCTCCATAAGTGCATTATTGGATCGATGTAAATGAACAGTCTGTTAGAACATAATCTTCCGGATACACCTTTCATTTGCTTGTTAGTAATGTTTTCTGAGGGTCCTGAAGCTTTCCATTAACCCACACACATATGCTCTTTGAAGTAAAAACTTCTGTTCACAGTCACATGTCCTGGCAGGCCCTGACATAGATGCTCTATGGCTTGCCGATTGCTTGAAATTAACCAAGTAACTTAGCTTCCCTGTGTCTCAGTTTCTGTGTCTGTGTAACTGTGACAATAGTAGTACCTACCTTACAGTGCTGTAGACAATTTAAAGAAAATAAGATACAACATTTACAATAGTATTCAGGACATTATGTATGTGACAATTGTTTGTGTTGTTTAGGTTTTCAGCATTATAGTCATCATCATTATCATAAATATACTTAGCATGGAAAATAGTCTCAAATCTAAGAATTTTTTTTTTTTTTTTTTGAAACAGAGTCTCACTCTGTCGCCCATGCTTGAGTGCAGTGGCACGATCTCTGCTCACTGCAAGCTCCGCCTCCCGGGTTCACACCATTCTCCTGCCTCAGCCTCCCAACTAGCTGGGACTACAGGCGCCCGCCACCACGACCGGCTAATATTTTTGTATTTTTTAGTAGAGACAGGGTTTCACCGTGTTAGCCAGGATGATCTCCATCTCCTAACCTTGTGATCCACCTGCCTCAGCCTTCCAAAGTGCTGGGATTACAGGCGTGAGCCACCGTGACTGGCCTCCAAGAATGTTTTATCCACAGTCAAATTAAATTCTAGGGCTTTTTCTTCAGTAACTGTACACAACTCTAAAAATCCTAATGATGTGGTCTTAGTCTGTGCTAAAGTACTTATGTCTTCAATCATTCCCACCCATCCCTGTTTAACGCATTACTTCTCTTATCCATTATCAAAATGTTACCGAAATAAAAGGTTGCCATGTCCTGTTGCTGTCCTTCTTTCTTATGTAATCTTTATTCTACCTTGTTATCTTTTGTGTTTTTCTTGCCTCAGGACTGACGCTAAAGAAAAGCTACCATCATTACTTGTGTGCTCGCTCCAGTATAATTTTGTTGGGCTTGCTGTCTTGGAAATGAGGACTGTGTCTTGCAAAGAAACATATTCTCTGGGGCAATGTGTTATCCAAAAAAAAAAAAAAAAATTTTATCTACTTATGATCCAATAATTAATTTAGACTGACTTCAACAGACTTTTCTTTAATGACAAAAAGAAGAAGATGATATAAGAGGAAAATACAATAAAATAGAGAACACAAGCTATTATAACTCTTGCTTCATGGATTTTTACATATCTATTAGACATATGCTGGGTATATGTGTGCAATGATAATCTAAAAACTGCATGGTAACTGGCTTAAGGAATGCCTGCATTACACTGAGTCTTGCCCACTTTTCCAATTATGAAAAGAAAGCTACAGCACTATTTGTATGAGTATCAAACCTAGCTGCTGTGATAGAGGCAGAGCTGATTTACTGAGATAAAAGCCTTTGAAGTAGTAGATGTTTGTTCCATGATGTTCCGGTGCTGCTGTGGCTGTTCTTAGGAAATACAGTGGTAGTGAAATCAAGTAGATTTACAAGCTCTGCTCTTCCTCATACTCACACCCCCCTCTAGAGATGAATAGATGGTGTCCAGGAATCTCTGACACTTCTTAGAAGTCTTTTGCTCTTTCCAGAATGTTTCCTGACAAGTATTGTTTTGAGTCACAGATTAGGTGGAACTGTGTGTAGAAGAAAGGACTAGAGCAAGGGAAAAAGTTTTCCTTCCCAGGTAGTGGTTGTTGGCACAGGGAAATGGAATTTTTCATAGATTTATGCCACACTTCTATCATGTTGGGGAGAGAGGCATCAAACCAGGCTCATTCCTGAAAGAATCATTACATTATTTTAGAGAGAAGGAACTAGCAATTTCTTGTCAAATGGATGTTTAAAATTTAAAGCTACTGAATTATTTATTTATTTATTTATTTATTTTGAGATAGAGTCTCGCTGTGTCACCCAGGCTGGAATGCAGTGGCACGATATTGGCTCACTGCAACCTCCGTCTCTCTGGTTAACGCAATTCTCCTGCCTCAGTCTCCCAAGTAGCTGGGATTACAGGTGCGTGCCAACATACCTGGCTAATTTTCGTATTTTTAGTAGAGAAGGGCTTCACCATGTTGCCCAGGCTACTCTGAAACTCCTGACCTCAGGTAATCTGCCTGCCTCGGCCTCCCAATATGCTGGAATTAGAGGCTTGAGCCACTGTGCCCGGACCTACTGATGTATTAATATTATTCATCTTCTTGAATACACCAAGTGATAAAGTGCAAATCCACAATTTAAACTTGAGATTTCTACTCCTATGTGAACTAGTGAGCACCAAAAAAAATTCTATTGGTTGGGAGATGATGTTTGACAGTGGTCAGTTTGTGAAGTGGAGGCTTGTGTCACAGTCCTTTTTACAGTGTTACATATGAAAATGGTGAATGGCCTCATACCCAGAAAGATTAGCATTTTTTATGAGCCATATTACTACCATCAAGAAAGAACTGAATTGAAGCCTGTGACTACTTGATGAAGGGTGTATAAAGAAGAGGGAAAGAAAAAGGACACAAAACACAATATGGTAAATGGAAAGGAGAAAGTCATTACACAGCCTATAAGAGTAAAATAATTAAAGAGAGGATATTATGAGTAGTTTTTGACAACTAACTTGACAGAAGTGGTGCAGGGCAGGTTCTTGGCCTCACTCAGGAAGGAGCGCAGAGTAAGCTGGTGGTGGAAGGAAATGGTTTTACCGAGGTGGCGGTTACAGCTCTGTGACTGCTCTTGTGGAGCAGAGCTACCCACAGGCAGTGTGCCAGGAGCAGCAGCGCAGGGGCAGTTTTACAGTCGTATTTATCCCCTCTTTTAATGACATGCTAATTAAGGAGTGGGTTATTCAGAAGTAGCTAGAAGATGGACATTAACTTTCAGGTGTTGCCATGGCAATGGTAAACTGATATGGCCCTGGGGGGCATGTCTTATGGACAGGTGCTTCCAGTGTCTGTTCCTTGTGTCACCCAGCCTTCAATCTGGTCCAGAGGTGAGTCCCATCCACCTCCTATCTCATTGCCCCTCAGAGATTAGATACTCCTCCTTAATCTTAAGGGGACTGCAGAAGAGCAGAGTCCATTTTCTGTAAGTGCTTCCTGCTGACTTTCTGGGTGCAGGCCTTCCCGAGCATTTGAGGAGTAAAAATCTTTGGTACCTGAACCAAGGGGCCCGATGGCAGGATGCTTTCATTTGTGGGGTCAGAAGACAGAATGGATTGGAAGATTTGTGACGGACCGTATCATCTTTACATGAAATTTAGAAATTTAGAAGATATGAACTTTACTAGGAGGTTAAACAAGAAAATTATAATTGGAAGGGAGAGAAAAATTAATGTTCCTACGTCCACCCACAGAACCACGCTATTAATCTATGTGTTTGCAAAACAACAGCCTTAAGTTTTCTAGGTTTTATAAATGGAGGTTGTGGTGTCCACCTTTTGTGCTTGCAGGACCTTGTAAGAAACAGGTTTCATCCTGGACAGCTGTACCCAACTAGTGGCTTCCTGAAGCCTAACAGTAGTTAAAGTAATTAAGAATATCTGATAAGGGCCCCGTTATTCTGGTTATTATTGATTCTTGGGGGAACACTTCGCTGTTGCTTTTTGAGAGAGAGTCTTGCTCTGTTGCCCAGGCTGGAGTGCAGTGACACAATCTCGGCTGGGCTCACTGCAACCTCTGCCTCCTGGTTTCAAGCTATTTTCACGCCTCAGCCTCCTGAGTGGCTGGAATTACAGGCATGTATCTAGATGCCCAGGTAATTTTTTGTAATTTTAGTAGCGATGTGGTTTTTCTATGTTGGCAAGGCTGGTTTCGAACTCCTGGCCTCACATGATCCACCCACCTCAGCCTCCCAAAGTGTTGATGTTACAGGCGTGAGCCAGTGCACCCAGCCAGTTCCTTCTTTTTAAGTTTTTAGTAAGACTAAGTCTTCCGGTTAAACAGGGGAGCTACTATTTTCTTTTGTGTAAAGGGGCACTATTTTATTTTCATAATTTTAAAAGACCTTTTGAATCTGGCCTACATTTCAAATAGGGGTACAGCAAGGTGTGTCTGACTCCCTGTTTCCCACATGGCCTTAATTAGATTTTATTACGTTTCTTTGGTAGTTTCTTTGGCCAAGGGGTTTGGAATCAAAAAATTTACAGCCAATTAAATATTTTAGGCCAGACAGTATGGAGGTTGGAGGCACTCATTAGCCCTTAAGCAGGCAAATCATGAGGTCAGGAGACAGAGGCTATCCTGGCTAACACAGTGAAAACCCATCTCTACTAAAAATAAAAAAATTTAGTTAGGTGTGGTGGCACATGCCTATAGTCCCAGCTACTCAGGAGGCTGAGGCAGGTGAATCGCTTGAACCCAGGAGGTGGAGGTTGCAGTGAACTGAGGTGGTACCTCTGCACTGCAGCCTGGGTGACAGAGTGAGACTCCATCTCAAAGAATATATATATATATTTTAAAGCTGTATAAAATAAAAAAGAAAGCCCCAAATAATATTATTTATGTTAAAAAACCAAGTCCATAGAATAATACTATGTTGGGGAAAACATTGCTTCCACAGAACTCTAAGACAAAACACTTCAGCATCAAGGCTGCAACAACAGTCAGAACCGGAGGTGAAGAAGTCACAGCAGCTGATGAAGAAGCAAAAGGAGAGAGCAATGATCCCAGACCTGTTTAAAGGAAGAACAAGCTGAAAGCAGCAAAACACAACAGTTGAATCTCTAAGACACGAATCTCAGAAGTTTTAAAAGAAACTCATTATCGCATCAAAGGCAAAATTTTCTGTTATACTTTTTTTTTTTTTGAGATAATCTTGCCCTGTCACCCAGACTGGAGTGCAGTGGCACGATCTTGGCTCACCACAACCTCCACCTCCCAGGTTTCAGCCATTCTCCTGCCTCAGCCTCCAGAATAGCTAGGATTACAGGTACATACCACTGCACCTGGCTAATATTTGCATTTTTAGTAGAGATGGGTTTTACCATGCTGGCCAGGCTGGTCTTATCCTCCTGACCCCAAATGATCCACCCTCCTCGGCCTCCCAAAGTGCTGGGATATGGGCGTGAGCCACTGCACCGGCCTCAAAAACAAAATTTTCTATAGTTTATGAAATCAGTAACTTAAGAAAACCCAGTTTCAATATGCAGACCATTTTCTAGAAAGTGACTGGGCCATCATTGCTCTCATCTCATTATTTCCACTTCCTGCATAGAAGGTGTAGGAAGAGGTAGTAAGATGTTATGAAAGTGGACTGTAAGCATTTGTTAGTGAACAAAATATGACTAAACACTATTTTAATATTTTAATTTTTATTTATTGTTATTATTTTTTGAGACAGGGTGTCACTCTTTTACCCAGGCTGGAGTACAGTGGTGTGATCTCAGCTCACTGCAACCTTCGCCTCCGGGGTTCAAGCAATTCTCGTGTCTCAGCCTCCCAAGTAGCTGGGATTACGTGCATGCACCACCATGTCCAGCGCATTTTTTTCATCTTTTTAGTACAGACAGGTTTCACTGTGTCAGTCAGGTTGGTCTTGAACTCCTGACCTCAAATGATCCGCCCACTTTGGCCTCCTAAAGTGCTGGGATTACAGGCGTGAGCCACCATGCCCGGCCTTAAAGCAGTAATTTTATTAAATAAAATATAGAAGAAAAAGTGTAAATAAAGTGACAGCAAGAAAACAAAATGCCATTATGGAAAATGATAGTTTTAGGGCAGAAAACAAGAAAAGGCAAACCAAGATTCCCGTTGGGTGGAGCTCCAATCCACAATCCTCAGAAGAATGTCAACGCTGAAAACCCTGGAGCATCCAGGGAGGGTCCAACAATACCAAATGCTGAATCCCAGAGTACTTGAGTATCAGCCTAGGAGTGTCCCCACACCAAATGCCAGGAAGCCCTGGAATATCCAGGGGCTGACCAGTGCAGGAAATTCCTGGAGCCTCAGTGGGGTGGCCAACAGTGAGCCCCAAAGGTCTGGTTGGGACCATAGAACAATGTGACTCTGGCTTCTTAGAGTCAACAGAATGGGAGAATTCTTACAACCAAGTGTCCTGCCTTAAACAATTGCATAAACATAATTAGCAGCGAGCCAAAGCCAAAACTGCAAAGCAAACACATATATCGGGGCAGAAAATAAGATAAAATGATTGATGGATAAATAAAATGACATTCGAGGAAAAGTGACTAAGGGAAGGAGCAACGAGGATGTCGTCAGGTGTGCTATGGGGAACTTCAAATGGACTGTCTAGCTCAAGGCCTGATTCCCTGGATCATCTGATATAGGGCAGGTGGGCAGAGGGGACACTTACAGGTGTGCGGGAGTCAAAATGGTGCCAAACAGTCTCTAATGTGGGGCCTGCGTGAAGATCTCTCCAGGGTCCCCAGCTTGGGTGGGTTGGGCTCCCGCGGGGGAACTGGAGCACGGAGCAGCTGGCCTGCATGAAGCAGTGGCTCCGTGGCCACTTGCCCATCTGCTTGGCTCCACTGCCTGTCAGGAAACATGATGGCTCTTAAAACAGCCTTTGGCTAGTGTTAACTGCTCTGCAATGTTAGCAACTCTGTAGCTTTGATGGCTGTAACGCTGGTCACCGTCTCGCCCTCTCTCACTGGTCGCTGTCTTGCCATTTCTCCAATAGCTGTCTTGCCCATTGCTGATCGCTATGTCCATCTTCTCACAAAATACCATCTCTTGCTGTCTCTTGCTGTCCTGCTTCTCCGCTGTTCCACTGACTCACTGCCACATCAAACACTGCCTCTCACCATGTCCCATTTATCCTCCCTCCTCATTAAACATCCATTTGCATGTCCAGGCCTTGCATCCCCAGGCTGATGTCTCTGTCCTGGGCCACATACTGGAGAGTATTGTTCCTCCAGCTTCACCAGTAAGCCATGGTTCTCTCGAATCCAACCTTCTCACTGCACCAATTTTGCCAAGAAGGTTTGCTGTGCACTGGTTGCCAACTTACCCAGATCTAGTGAGACACAATTCCCATGCACAACCAGTTACATGAAGTGGAATACTAGCTACAGAGAGTCAGTCAGAGAAAACACGAAGCTGCCAGGGCCTGATCGACTCTAGACCACGCATACCCAACAAGGACTGCAGCTGAGGGACCATGGAATGCAGCCCACCCTGGGTTTTGTGTCTTAGAATCACATGACACACTGGGCTAGAGTGTGGAAGAAATTCCTGTTTCTAGTAGGGACAGAAACGGAACCCAGGCTGTTCTGGTCAATCATGCCTGATCAGGATGCTACATTTCCAGAACATTCTACAGTTATTCCAGAAAACTACAAGCAAGAAAGGGAGGAGGATTGGGTTGATTCTAGACAAATGGAAACTGTTCTGCAAATACCAAAGTGAAATCACAACTCAGTAATCTTTTTGTGACTGGCTTATTTCACTTGGTGTAATGTCCTCTAGTTTCATCCGTGTTGTAGCATGTGTCAGAATTTCCCTTTTAAAAGCTAAATAACGTGCTATTGTATGTATGTACCACATTTGGGTTACCAGTTCCCTCCTTTGTGAACATTTGAGATGCTTCCACCTTTTGGTTATTGTGAATAATTCGGTTCTGAATGTGGGTATACAAATATCTCCTCAAGCTTATGTCTTTAATTGCTTGAGTATATGTCCAAAAGTGGAATTGCTGAATTACGTATTATTTCCATTACTAATTTCTTGAGGAATTGCCATATGGTTTCCCACAGCAGGTGAGCCATTTACATAACCACAGCAGTGTCCATGGGAGTTTCAATTCCCTAAATTCTCACCAAGACTGGTCATTTTCTACTGGAAAAAAAAAAAGTCCTGATAGGTGTGAGGTGGGTTTTGTTTTTATTTTTCTGAGGATTAATAATGTTAAGTATCTTTTCCTATGCTAGTTATCTAATTATCTCTAAAGAATATTCTTTAGAGAAATGACGATTCATGTACTTTTCTCATTTTTAATCAGGTATTTTATTTTAATGTTGACATATAGGACTTATTTTTATATAGTAGATATTATTAACCCTTTATCAGATATATGATTTACAAATATTTTCTTCTATTCCACATGTTGCATTTTCACTGTGTTATGTCTTTTGATGCCCATTTTACATTTTTATATAGTCCAATTTATTTTCTTTTTTACTTTTGCCTGTATTATGGTGTTAAAGGTGTCAGTATGTAAAAGTCTATAAATACTGACTTACTACACTCAGAAGTTCACACTGCACCGTCTCTCTGATGGTGGAGCTAAGAGTTTTACACTCTCCCATTTTGTACCAGGGCACAGTGCAGCTATGTGAGAACCCAGTGGCTTTCCCGAGCTTATTTGTCTTGCATTTTTGGTGACGTGGATTGTTGTTCACATTGGCTTCCTCTGGCAGGTCCACCTGGAAAGCATTATATTTAGCCAGGAAAAAAAGGAGGCTGTGAATGATGTCACTGTAAACTGTGTATATTCCGTGTTGCTAATGTCAAATCCATGAACCATAAAAGGATTTACTAGAGGATACTAAATTCCTTGCAAAGTGTTGAAAAGTCTTAAGGAACAGGCTCCAGGCAAAGCCTCTGAAACAATTCCAAGAATGGCACTGCAGGCACAGGCTGGGGAGGAGCTCCTGCTGCCTGAAACTCCACATTCAAACTGTCTCGCGCAGAAAAGAGAGCAGCTCTTCTCACTACTGCCCCCAGAAGGACAGCAGCTCTGCTATCAACTACTAGAGAGCTGACCACTTTCTCTGCAGCCCTGCCTGTGTTGATTACATCTTCATTTCAGTCTCATGTAGATTCATCTGCTTTCATGGGTACAGGGGTTATTTCTGTCCAGGTCCATGCTGTGGCTTTCTATTATAAATACACATGTTTCTACACTTGAATTTCCAGAAATTACTAGTAACAACAGCAAAATGCTACAACCCAACATAAAGATTTCCTTTACAAAGAACATCATGCTACCCATGTAGCACTGTGCCCCCCAAAATGTGGGGAACCTCCAATCTGTTCAGCCCAACACCATCTAGCAAAAAATGTTCTTCTCTCATGAGCCATTATTCTGTCTACTTATTATTTAATTTTTGGCCTAAATTTTAAAGGTGGCTGAATGTAGCACTTTGAATTTTTTTTTAAAGAAAGGGTGTAAAGAAAAGATTAAATTATTTAAAATACATATAGGCATGACGCATTTAGTTATTGTCACTTGCTTCTTTCATATTTATTTTTATTCTCTAGTTTCTGGCAATACTTTCTCTATGGCAGAGTCTGGAGAGGCTACTCCTCATGTCCTTGGCTTCCTAAGTCCCAGATGTGGTGAAGACTGCCCATCAGCTGTGTTACTCCAGAATGCTTTTGGATTGAGATGAGGGAGGGGAAGTGCCTGATCTCACTCAAATGTGATCATTTTCCTGGTCTGGGTCACAGTCAGGCAGCCCAGTCCTGTGGGCACCATATCCTCACTTGCCAGGTTTCTATCAAAATGAGGGTATCCTTTTTGACTGTGGAAAACATGGGGCAGGGAGAGGATCAAGGAATAGCAAAAGGAGTACTTGGAGTTGCCTGAGCTGCCACTCTGGTTTCCCCAAATGTTTTCTATCCATTAATTCATGATAATAAACACCTTTCTGCCTAACCAGCCATAATCGCTTTTCTTAGATCCAAATGATTCAGTGATAAATCTAAAGAGAAAAAATAAATACACTTTTCAATATTTAAGCTGACCAGGAGGCTGTCTCTGGTGTTTACCCCTCCATATCCCACTACGTGTTTCATCCTCCCCTTGCCTCACTGGAGATCCAAGTGCAGGGAATGCTTCACATGACTGTGATCCCTAGAACTTTATCCTGATGACTGTTGAAATCTTCTCTGAGTTTTACCAGTGGAAATGACAATAAATAGAAACATTCTAGAAGGTACCCTAGGGTTCATATTTTCTGTACTTCCTCTCTAAAATATGTAACATCAATTCCATTTGTTCTTGCTTTACATGGGCTAGATCTATGGCTCCAGCAAATACCCTAACACCCTGTGTTGACAACTTATTCATTATTGTATCAAGTCTAAATGTTCACATGCTTACCGTATCATTTCTTCCAATTTAATAGTATAATTGTCATGTCAACTATTTGGATTAAGAACCATCAACCAGAAAACCACAGCCCTGACTAAATAGAGTATTTCAAGCTGTTCAGTTGGCATAACAGTGATGAGTCTACAGCTCATTTTCAAGATATAAATATTCAGTTTATAGGAGTAAAAGCACCAATCACAGTTAGTGTTTCAGAACCTCCACCACATCCGACAGCATAGCAATGCAACAGCACAAGGGTTTGTGTGCCAGCTTTGCTTGACTAATAATGTTTTTTTTTCCCTGTCTATAGGGAAAGCTATACCTGTGCACATGACAAGAGCATGAGCTACCCTTTCTTATATTTTTTGGACGTAAATAAGTTGTTTGATCCAAAGCCATATTATGGAAGAATTTCCTGACTCTGATGAAAGCAATTGGAAAATCCCCAAATAATATTTTATGCAGAAATATAACTGAAAAGAAAGGCAAATTCATATATAGGAAAATAACCAGTGAGGTCCACCAGTATCACCTGACCCCAGCTGTTCATCTGATCCCTGATGTGTGTTACAATTTACGGGTTCAGGAGGGGTCATTCTTCTTGGCAAGTTAGGTGTTCAGAAGAGCCAGTAGCCCTTTAAGTCTCAGTTATTTGAAATTCATATTATTGAGTCCCCATAGGAACCTCCATAACATTGGTTCATGAGACTCCCTGGGAAAGCTGGGAAAAGTGACTGACTGAAGTCCACGGTGTTGAATCATCCTCATTGTTAAAAATCACTTGCTCATTAATGGCATTTTGATTAATATTCACTGGGAAAGCATTTTTTTTTAAATTTTGGCTTGTATTTGAAACGTCTAGTCATAGCTCTTCCAGAATCACTGTGTCTGCAATCATTTTGTTGCATTTCTTTGAAGACCTGATGATCTGTCAAAACCAACAGCCAATATTGTTACATTGCTGTTATGTTGGGGAAAGCTGACTGTTGGGAGAAACTGAGGCAGGGCTTGCATGTCTTACATAATGTAAAAGAGTCTTGGAACATGTCCGGGGTCCAGGGTCTAAAACCCCTCGTGGCCTGTGGAACACCAAGCTCTGTGCTAAAGGGTGGAAGGCTACCCTGATGTACCATAATCTAAGCTCAGGGCATAAAATCCCTTGTGGCTTGGATAGAATCCAGGGCTCGTGGCTCTGGAATGTGTCTACACTTGCTGGCTCCTTTCTCCTTGCTCTCCCAGGATCGATTGTATTTTGAGTTAAAAGAACCTGCTCTCCATTATCTCAACTAGCAGAGCAGATGCTAAACCATCGCAGGTGTAAATCATGTGCTTAATGCAATGCGCCCTTTTGACCTCCACATTCTCATCACCTGTTTCTTTGTTGGATTACCAATAAATAGCACGGGTTCCCAGAACTCAGGGCCTTTGCAGCCTCCATACGCTAGCGATGGCCCCTGGTGCCCACCTTTCTTTCTCAAACTGTCTTTTCTCAATCTTTTGACTCTGCCGGACTTTGTCACCCCCACAACCTGGTGCTGGGTCTGATCACCCCGACACTGTTATCGTTGTAATGTGATCATCAGATGTAACCCTTGCAGTTTACTCATTGTTATCATTTTTATATTTCCAGGGCTTCCTTGACAATGGCACTGATGTGACTCCATCCAGCATCCATTGTTGTGAGAACTCTATTTGGCATATCGTCACTGAACATAATGGAGACTTTCGTAGGATATAATGGTTAATATTCAACATTAGTCAAAATTTGCTCTCGGCCTACCCTTGGAGCACCATTGAGTTGGAAAAATATTTTAGGTAGGGACTAGCATTTGGTAGAATTTTAAAAATAAAGGCTACAAAGAAATTTTCTGTAGCAAGAGTGAAAAGCATATGTGGTCCAGAATGCCATTATTTTATGGAATGTTTCAAAAAATTTTAAATGTATTTGATTTAGAGAAGAATTTTATAAATATGCATATATTGCATATATGATAGAATAAATGTACTTAAATATGAATACTATGTATATTTGTATCCAACATTTTATCAAAAACATATGTATTCACTTCTATGTATCTTATATACACATGTGCATAGTTTTCCATAAATAAGGTAACTTTTAATTTTTTATTGAAACAGTTTTAATTTTGTCTTTAATTATCTTTTAATAACTTCATAATTTGATTACTGAATATTCACATTTATACCACCAATTTTAGAAAAACTACATGTCTGTACATATAGGTAGAGGTGTAAATACTGTATCAGTAAGCTTTTATGCATAATGATTGGTAACTGGTTAAATATACAACAAAGTGGCTGATAGTAAACATTTGTTATCATGCTCATGGATGCTCATGTTCACAATCATCCGGCTGATCAAGGAAGGGCTCAGCTGAGTGGTTCCTCTGCAGGGTACTGAGCTTATCTTTAGCCTACAGATACCAATTATCTGAGGACAAAGCTGAACAGCAGTGACTACACATGACACACGATTCTTGTGACAGGTCTCAGGAGTGAACAACATCCGAAACCAAACCTCACAGTTGAATTTAAGTCCAATAATTTCTAACATAGTTTCAGATATTGAAAATATATTCCTTTATTTCAGTGAGTACAAATTTTCAATAAAATGTTTACTCCATGTAATTATAGAGGTGTTTTATCATTCTATGGACAAATAATTATGTTTTCATCCTTTAAAATCTTGAAAATATTTGCAAATGTAAATTTGCATTAATAAAATAGAGCTGGATATGTTTTCAACATGGGCTTTAAATATAATTTTTAAAATGGTCTCATTGGGGGAAAAATCATTTTAACTTATGTAAATATCATTTTTTGCCTCTCTTGTATCCTATAGAGTGACCCAATAAGAGGTCCTCCCATGAGATTTGGAAGTCAGAAAAGGATGACTCAATATTCTTCATTGGTACCTAAGACAGACACAGGGGCAGAGATGAGGACTGCAGAAGCACCTGGAAAGATGCTGTAGGAAGCTGAGAGCATCAGCACCCCTACCCCTAAGCTTCCAGACAGGACTGAGGGCCACATGGTTAGATAGCCCATCCTGCAGGGGCAGATGCATTCTGTTTTCTGAGGGAGCACCAGAGAATCCTGCTTCTAGTATCAACTTTCATGACTACTATATCCTTGGCTTTGAAAGGTTGTAGTGTGAAAGTTAATTATAGGAATTGAGTTATTCTTATCATACACAACAAAGCCAAGAAACCAGGATGGAAAGGCACTCAGTGTGCAAAATATTGTGTCTAGAATGCAATTGAAATAGGCCCTATTATCCCAGGGAACTAATGTTTATGGGTTTTGAATAAACATAGAAATTGACTCCCCCAGTCTTAAAACTCAAGATAGTTACATTTGTCTTATCTGAGATCTTTTCTCAGGAAACCAACCATCAGGCCTCCAGATACTATCAAGGAGCTGAACCTTACATATCACTGAATTAGGACAGTGAGAGCCAGAACCTTCACCCGTTATGATTGCCTAACTGACCTCCTGTTTCGTGTTGACCAAATTATCTTCCTTACCCCTCCCTAATTCCTGTTTTCCCACATTTCTTCCCTGCTATATAAATCCCTAATTTTAGTTGGTCAGGGAGATACATTTGTGAATGGTGTTCCATCTCCTCGGCTGCAGCACCTGATTAAAGCCTGTTTCTTGGCAATGTTTGTTGTCTTAGTGATTGGCTTTCTGTGTGCTGAGCAGCAGGATTTTCACTGAATCCCTGGTATTTCAGTAACAAAATTCTCTGCAAGCTTCACTGCTTTGACTTCTTGTAAACTGAAACCAAATTGATCCATAACTTCTGAGATAACTTGATATAATTCTAGGATTCACTTTGTCCACCACTGCTTAAAAGTGTGAGCTTGCCAGCTCCCAACACTTCCTAGTGCCAATGAACTTTCTCAAAGAGCCATAGGTAACATTTTCCCTTTTTCATAAAATGCTAACTTGCTCTTCGTTCTCCCAATATATTGAAGACCATTGAGTTTTCCTGTATGCCCCATTTGGCAATTATTTCTATGCAAATAAAACATTAAATATAGAGATTCATCTCTACATTTTATGTAGATTTCAGTAGTTTAGACTCTAATTCTCTGTATTAAGATAGTTCATCCTTAGAACATCTATAGTGGCATCTTCTCTGTTATATGAATTCCAACTGATGCCATAAACTAGACTCCTCAGGTGTCATGATCTCTGTCTTTAGTAAATCAGGAGGGGCATTGCTATGTCTGTGCAACTGGGGCTGAGAAAGAGAAAAGAATTCGGGTGTAGAGGTGACTTCATGTCCGCCTCTACCGACACCATCAGAGTGTGGCTGCATCTGAGGAACACTCTCAGCCCATGCAGGCATCAGGAGGGGCAGCTGGGGCAGCCCAGCCTCACACATCTTCTTCCCTGGGGGTTTATGTTCGGGTGTGTAACACTGTGGGAGGGTTACTGTTATACTGTTGACAGTAATAAGTTGCAAAATCTTCAGGCTGCAGGCTGCTGATGGTGAGAGTGAAATCTGTGCCAGATCCACTGCCGCTGAACCTTGATGGGACCCCACTTTGCAAAGTGGATGCAGCATAGATCAGGAGCTTAGGGGCTTTCCCCGGTTTCTGCTGATACCAGGCTAAATAACTGCTAATACCCTGACTGGCTCGGCAAGTGATGGTGACTGTGTCTCCTACAGATGCAGACAGGGAGGATGGAGACTGGGTCATCTGGATATCACATCTGGCACCTGAGATTGGAAACATAAAAACAAATGTCCACACAATTAATCATGTAGTAAGAGAATTTCCCTGAACAGCCAGGCAGTGCTGACCACACTGGGCTGAGTAAACTGCTAGTGTTTTTGTTCCTTACCTGGGAGCCAGAGCAGCAGGAGCCCCAGGAGCTGAGCGGGGACCCTCATGTCCATGCTGTGTCCTGAGTGGTTCTGACTCCTGCAGGAAATGTGACCAGTCTATTAATAAGTCTTCAGGACAGGAGGCTGTGCTCTGAGGACATGCAAATGAGCAGGGGATGGGGCAGGCTGGGCACAGCTGCAGGGCTGGCTCATCTCAGTAACTCAGCAGTGGCTCAGTGTCCCCAGGTGTCCCAGGTCAGACCAGGGTAGCACAAATTTTTCTGCAAATAATGTGTTTCTACTGTGGACTGTTTTGTTTTGAGAAACATTTTTTAGGTATTTTTTTTTAACAATTTGAAATATTCCTCAGGAATCAATGGAGTAATGTATTTCATTGGTGTATGGGGATTATTTAGGAGAATATTCTTGTTTGTAGGAAACACATAGTAAAATGCTAGACGGTAGGATTCTCAGGTCTTCAAAAGACTCTCATAAAATTCCAGTTAGGGAAGCAGGTAATTTTGCTACACTTGCAACATTTCTGTGAGTTTAACATTTTTCCTTTCTAAAAAAATTAAAAATAAAATGTTTCGACATGATGCTACATATATTTGTAAGTATTAGGTAATGGTGTTATGCCTTTGTTCTTACTAGTATTAGATCAAGCAATTTACTACAGATACACAGAGATGATACCGTGTTCCCTCAATGCATGCAGCACTCACTGATCCACCACTACCAAGAGTAACAGGTCTCTTTAATACTCAGAGACTAAATGTGCTGCACCTTATTCTTGTTTTGGACACCTTCATAGTCTACCTTCTTTTCTGCCATTGCATATTATTTCCCAAAGTTCATCTGTCTTAGTGAGGATGGCCACTGCACGGATCATGTCCCTGCCATGCACTTCAATGACACTTTCTTCTTACACTTTTTATCAGTGTGTGGGGACATCATCCTGACCCAGACACCAGCCTCCCTGTTAACATCTTTAGGAAAAAGACACTCAAATTCTTATCAAGCAATTGCCTTTGTACATGGAGAAATCAGTTGGATCCAGATGTAACTGGACAGGCATTTGCACTCGTTATATCACACATCTCTAATGTGCCCAAAAATGTCCCAGCCTGGCTCAGTAGCAGGAGAAGTGGATCCAACCACATCAGCATCAGCATCAGTGGGCTGCAGCCTAGGGCTCCACAAAATTTTACTGATGCCAGACTAGGGGAGCCAAATCACAGTGCTGTAGCCTGTGCACAAACCTTTCTGCTGCTTTGTAAGCAGCCTGAATTTTAAGGGAACTTGCTCATATTGGGATAAAGGAAGAAAGCTCCATTTGTCCTCTAAATGTTTGCTGAAAATGAACTGACAAAAGAAAGATTAATAAGAGAAAAGGCAAATAAAATTCACTTAAAGTGCAGCAGGATATCATAGCAGGATGATTACCCAGATAACTCAGTGAGATCCAGTTGTTCATATTTCCTTTCTAGGTAAGAGGGAATTGGGAAGTGTAGGCAACCTGGAGAGAATAGATGAGAATAGAAGTGCATCTTCAAAAGAACAGGTATCCAGCCTGTCTGGATAAAACATCAACTTTCAGTCTCTTCTATTTTTGATTCCTCTTTTGTGTTAATCTTCCCTGATATAAAAATTCCCAGGAAGAATTTCCTTGACAATTGTTTTTCTTCTGGAGAATTTGCTTTTAGGCAGATAAGGGATATTTAGGAAAAGGGTTTTTGTGCATTTGGTGCTTTCTAAATGCCTTTGGTTTTACATAATCATCATACCAATGCAGCACAGTTTGAGATGTTATTTTCTGGATTCCTTTACTTGCAGCCACCCGCCAGAGAGATGCAGCTACAGACTGAAAGAGCAGTTGACCCCTGAACAGCGTGGAGGTTGGGGCACTGACCACTGGTGCAGATGAAAACCTGTGTAGAACTTTTGCATCCTTAAGTACTAATAGATTACATTTGCCTGGAAGTCTTAGTGATAAAATAAATAGTTGATTAACACTTTTTTACACTATATATATTTTATACTCTACTCTTCCAATAAAGTGTGCTAAAGAAAAAAATGTTTTTAAGAAAACCATAAAAATGAGAAAGTATATTTACAACTGATTAGGTTACTTGCTCTCAGGTGACACACACAGAAGAAAATATAAGTGGATCTGCAAACTTCAAACTCAAGTTATGCAAGGGTTAACTGTACTATAATGAATGTAGCAGTCCCCATCTGTAATCTAGGGCTTTCCCCTTTGCTGTACCTGTACTCACTTCCAATGGCAATATACATGACTTATGTTCTTTATGATCTTGGGCAGAGAGCTCTGCCTACATGCATTACTGGCCCGATGTCCTGGAATGTGTATCTCTGAGGAAAGTCCTATGGTTTGCCTATGTCCTCCAGAATTCATCTGTTGGAAAGTTAATTCTCAGTGTAAAGGTATTGCCAGGTGGAGCCTATTGGGATGTGTTTAGGTCATCAGGGTGGAGCCCTCTAGTGGAATACATTAATGACAGTATAAACAGGGTTTATGGGGCTGGAATCTCTCTCCTGCTTGTCTGTCATGATAAGACATGGCCTTCCTTCCTCTGAAGGACTCAATGCTCCAGGCATCATCTTGAAAGGAGAGAAAGCAGAACTTAACCTGCCCATGCCTTGGTCTTAAACTTCCCATTCTCCAGAAGTGTGAGAAAATATATTTCCATTTTTTATGAATTACACAGTGACAAGGAATCTGTTATAGCAGCTTGAAAGAGAACAGGAGAGACAGCTCACAATCAGTGAGGACAGGATGGGGAATATACATACCCCAGCTTCCTCATCTCTCAGGTGGAACAGCCCAGAGGAATTTAGTCCATGTTTCCACATGTGGTTGATCTTCAGTTCTCCTGAGTCAGGTGGGTTGTTGATGTGTCTTTTACCATTCATTTTCTGTTCCCTCCTTCACTTTCCTCCTTTCCTCCCAGTGTAAATTTACTGCCTAAACAGGAATCCTCATTGCTGGTGGAGCCAAACAAAGATAGTAAAACAAATTGCTAATCTTTTGTATGAGGGGTATTTCCCATCTTTATTCTTATCACTTCTCTTTCTTTGACATGTAGGAATATTCAGAAAGCACTTTTTTTTTTTTAACCAATCTATTTTAGATTGAATTTATTAAGTGATTTTTTTTTTTCCTGTGTCTTTTGTAAACCAAAAATTAAGTTGTAAGCCACCAACCAGCTGAATGGACTCCTCTTCTGGCAGAGAGAACTTCAAAGAAATCTGAAAAACTAGGTTAGGCC
Source organism: Colobus angolensis palliatus (assembly GCF_000951035.1). Lineage (NCBI taxonomy): Eukaryota > Metazoa > Chordata > Mammalia > Primates > Cercopithecidae > Colobus > Colobus angolensis. The sequence goes on along the minus strand of NW_012121833.1, from coordinate 36,389 downwards.
ATTACTGGCAGATGGGTTTAGATGTGCCTCATTATACTCTCCTCCCTTTGGAGTTCAGACACAGCTGACCAGCATTATCATTATAACAGAGGTCTTTGGACTGAGAAAACAGATGCTTTGTAGCAATAAGATACCATACTCCAACATGACAGATAATAGGCCCTGAAGAAAAGCTAAAAATTTTATTCTAAAAATATTTTTTTCCTTTTTTTTTTTTTTTTTTTTTTTAGATAGAGTCTTGCTCTGTGCCCAGGCTGGAGTGCTCACTGCTGCAAGCTCTGCCTCTCGAGTTCATGCCATTCTCCTGCCTCAGCCTCCCAAGTAGCTGGGACTACAGATGCCCGGCTAATTTTTTTTGTATTTTTAGTAGAGACGGGGTTTCACCCTGTTAATCAGGATGGTCTTAATCTCCTGACCTCCTGATCTGCCTGTCTTGGCCTCTCAAAGTGCTGTGATTACTGGCGTGAGCCGCCACACCCGGCCTATTCTATTTCTTTGATATATTCTGAAGTGGCCCTGCAAAGCTGCTTGTTGTGGAGGAAATTTGCATTGTGTAGAGAATCTCGTGTGCTTAGTAATTCTTTTCCAAAGATCTGACTTTTGTTTTTAAGATCCGACAAGCCATGTCTACTTTGTCTGCAACTCATAGGATTCATCTACATGACAAGAACCTTGGCTTATCTAAACTCAAGCATTTCTTTATGGTGAATTCAACTCTTTAGGCAGAACTTAACTCTTTCAACCAGTTGCCAATCAGGAAAGCTTTGAAGCCACCTGTGACCTGGAAGCCCCTGCTTCAAGCTATCCCACCTTTCCAGGACAAACTAATATATATCATATATGTATTTATTTATTTCTTTGCCTGTAATTTCTGTGTCTCCTTAAAGTTTGTAAAATCAATGTGTAACCCAAATACCTTGGGCATATGTTTGCATGTGTCACAGGTCATAAGCCTTATCTTTGGCAAAATAAACCTATAAATTGATTGAGACTTGTCTCAGATTCTTTTATTTACACTGGGTCACAAAAGTTAAAAATCCTCTAAAACTATCTACACATCCATAAATCTACATTAGAGGCAAAGGAGTGAGATTACTCCAACAGTTAAAACTCACAAGTTAGAGGAACCTGAGTCTAAGATTTTGTCCAGCTCTCTTACTTCATAAAATTACTTTGTGATTTTTTAAGTTTTACTTTAGAGAAGGACAATTTTAGGGAATACGTTTATTGTTGATGGAACGAATAATGTCCCACCCCAAAAGATGTCCACGTCCTTGTCTCTGGAACCTAAGTGTTATAGGATTTATTAAGAAATTATTTTAGGCAGATAGAGAGGAAAAGGGGTCCTTGGGAAGGTTTTATTTCTTTTAAAGCAGCTCCAGAAATGTTTCTTGTTTAGCAGGAAAGCCCTGGCTCTTAAGAGCTGGACGAACAAGTTTTTTTGCTGTTGTTGAGATGGATTCTCACTCTGTAGCCCAGGTTGGAGTGCAATGGCGCAATCTCGGCTCACTGCAAGCTCCACCCCGCCGGGTTCATGCCACTCTCCTGCCCCAGCCTCCCAAGTAGCTGGGACTACAAGTGCCTGCCACCATACCTGGCTAATTTTTTTGTAGTTTTTAGTAGAGACGGACTTTCACTGTGTTAGGCAGGATGGTCTTGGTCTCCTGACCTCGTGATCCGCCCACCTTGGCCTCCCAAAGTGCTGGGATTACAGGCGGCAAGTTTTGATATACGAATACTGGCCATTAGAAACTGGGTCCAGCCAAACATGGCGATTCCCACATTCATCTTCCTTTTTCTTTTTTCTTTTTCTTTTCTTTTTTTTTTTTTTTTTTGAGGCAGAGTTTGCTCTGTCGCCCAGGCTGGAGTGCAGTGGAACGATTTCGCCTGACTGCAACCTCCGCCTCCTGGGTTCAAGCAATATTCCTGCCTCAGCCTCCTGAGTAGCTGGGATTACAGGCACGTGTCACCACACCCAGCTAATTTTTGTATTTTTAGTAGAGACGGGGTTTCACCATGTTGGCCAGGATGGTCTCCATCTCTTGACCTCATGATCCACCTTCCTTGGCCTCCCAAAGTGCTGAGATTACAGGCATGAGCCACTGTGCCCACCTTCTTCTTCCTTGCCCCCACATGTGCCTGGCAACATGGCTGTCCCCACATATCCCTGTGTGTGTAGAACATTATGGCACCCTGCATTTGCATATTAAAACGCTAGGGTGGGAGGGCCAGTTTTTTCTCAGGCTACATGAATGACATGCCTGGTCAAACCAATCCCCTGAGCCCTATGCAAATCAGACACCACCTCCTTCAGCCTCCTCATATAAGAAACCACTTTTCCACCGCACATGGAGCTTTCTCTTTGTTGGAATGCCCCGTCCTTCTGTCTCTGTACGGGGGAGCTGTTTTCTTCTTCCTTTCTTCTTGTGTATTAAACTTTTCGCTACTTAAAACAACTCCACGCAGGTCGGTGTCTTTTTAAACAAACCGGCGTGAGACTAAGAACCCTGGTGTTCCTCCAGTCATCGGAGCCTTATCATAAGGATTCTACCTTACATAGCAAAAGAAGAACTTGACAAATGTAAGTTAAGGACTTTGAGAATAAGCAACCTGGTTATCCAGATGAAACCAATGTAATCACAAAGGTCTTTAAAATGGAGGAGGAGGCTTGCAGTCAGAGAGGAACTGGTACAATGGGGAGGGATGTGGTTTGAGGAAGGAAGGGGCCATGGAACCAGAAATGTGGGAGCACCTGGAAGATAAGAAGCAGAGGATCGAGTTCTCTCCTCCGGAGCATCCAGAAGGATTACAGCCCTACTGACACCTTAACATTAGCTCAGTGACACTTCTGACCTCCAGAACTACAGGGTAGTACATTTATGTTGTGTGAGGCCAATAAGGCTGTGGTGATAAACAGCAGCATTGGAAACTAATGCAAGGGGGAAGACATGTATTTCACCTCACTGAGCCGCCTGCTTGTCCTCTGTTCTTGGAAATATTTTCACTTTGTCTTCTGGTGTCATTTGTGAAAAGTGACAGAGAAAATGTTTCCGAGAGAAGAGCTAATACGAGAATTTGTTTTTAGCTAAAAAATCTCTTTGGTAAATTCCCATGATTATCTCTTATATGATCTGGATATCACAGAGTTTGGGGTCAGATCTCACAGCACATGATAGGAGGAAGAGGCTTTTGTTTGTTGGTTTATTTTCGTATTAGGAGGGAAAATTAGATTTTCAGGACACAATCTGAGAGGGACAGACTGAGTCAGAGCTATTGTAAGAGAAAGAGAAGATGTGGAAGGAGTCAGGGAAATGAGACATGTGTCCCTGCTCCCAAATCTAAAAGAAAGTCATTGATTTTAGAAGGTGAAGCAAAGCTCTTCACCTTCCATCTTCTTATGAAGGATCAAATTTTTCCCAGAGTCCCTGCCCCTCCTTCACTCCCCTGACATTGCACTGTTGAGCTAATCACATGTGCCCTTAATCCCTGCTCCTGTCCCAGGCTGGGAGAGACTCACTGTCCTCACCATGCCCAGCAGGCTAGAGCTGGTGCCCTACGCACCAAAGAAGAAGAGGACGGTTCCAGTGCAGGTGATGAGAGCTTTACTGCATTTTACATTTCACTATAATTCTAAGTAAAGTTGTGTGGAGAGAAGAGAACATATGGGCAACTTTATCTGGTGAGGATGGAAGAGGCCAGGCTCTGAGAATAACAATTCACATGTCTAATTTTTCAGGTGGCAAATGCTAGCTTTAGCAATAGTGGAAATGTGGACTTTGAGTTTAAGAACAAGACAGACTTTCAGGTACTTCGATTAATGAGGAGACATTTGCAATAGGGTTCTTGGCCCAGGGTTAAGGTCAGGCTGGCAGTGCCTGAGAGCTACCAGGCACTGGTCCGGCCCTGTGGGGGAAGCAGCTGCTCTCCTGAGCCACAGGGCTGAGGACCTGGGAGGAACCACAGGCCCTGCCCACAGGGCTGCCTGGCGGGGGCTTCAGGGAAGGAAACTACTCACAAATTCAGGGGAGCTGCATTAAGCATATATCCCACAGCCCGGCAAGAGTGAAAGTCTCAGAGAATTCCCAGAATTCCCTGGTCATGAATGACTTTGCCCCTATGGGAGCCAAAGAGGGAAGTTCAGCAATTGTCCTCAGAGTCTTTACTCTGTTCTGCTCGGAAAGAAAAGGAACATATGCTACACAAATAAACATAAAATTATGTGTATCTGTAATAAGAATTTCTAATGTAAATTGTACATATTGAGTACACATACTATAGAAATAAGTTGTATGCATATATTTGCATATACTATGTATCTATTTATGGATAAATATGTGGTACACGTTTATATATAGAGAGATATAACTTTGGTTGCTAGTATAAGATATAGTTTTAAACTTTAATAAATTGAACAAGAACACTGAAAACAAGCACTGGGTGCACCACCTCATGGCCCCTCCTCACTCCAGGGCCTGAGGGTCATAACGCTCAGGACCTTCTTCCATGTCCCCTGGGCAGAGAGCAGTGAACTGCCCATTGCTGAGGATCATGAGTGACCTGAGGGGGTCTGTGCAATCACAGAGCAGCAGATGCTCAGGAGATGGATAGTGGGTCTGGGCTCTGAATGGAGGGAGGTTTTGTCCCCAGAGTTCAGCATAGACAAGTCCTCTTCTGGTCATTTCTGTCAAACAAAGCAACACATGTGGCTCAGAGGCTGCATGGTCACAGGATGAAGACCCTCCAAGGCTCATTCCCAGTTTCCCCTCTGGCTGGGGTGATGTGGGATCTCTCTGCCCAGCTTTCATGGCTCACCAGCTGCTGGGACCCTTGACAATGACCAAAGTTTGTGCTGCTGGCACAAACTTCTCAATAGTTGCCATCTTACTTTCTGGTCTCTAACAACCACAAATTGCCAACCATGACCCTTCCACAAAGATTCATGGAGTGGAGTCAGAGCTATGGGTTCAGCAATGTGCCGGGGCATGTATGTAAGAGAAACAAGGTGTGGACAGTCCATGTCTGAAGTGAGGATGAATTTTCATCATGAATTGGGAGTAGGAGGTGGCAGAAAACATCCTGACATGCTCCAGGCAGTGATGCCCACAAATACACTACAGGTGCCCATAGAGGAGGTGGGAAGGGGGTGTGAGAAAAAGAGGGGATGTGAATTCAGAGGTGTCTCCCAGACTGTTCCCCTGAAAAGATTTCAGACCCTTAGCAACACCTGGGGCCCTGGGCAGAGCTGTTGCTAGGGAAGATTTGTGCAGGACAGGGACAGGAGGAGGGAGCACCTACCTCTGAATGCATCTTGTTTGCTGATGGCCAGAGTGACATCTGTTCAGGCCCGCTGCCCCTGACCCAGGCAGGGATCATGTCCAGGAGGGCAGCAGGAGCCAGCAGCAGGAGCTCAGAGCCAGGCCTATGTTCTGCTGGTGCCAGACTAGGTTGTTCTTCATACTCTGACCAGCTCTGCAGGTGACAGTGACCCTCTCACCTGAGACACAAGGAGGGGGACAAAGATGGCATCCACCTAACATGCTCACTATCATCCAAGTGGGGGAACAAACCTGCAGATCCCCAAATATTGATACCAAGCTTGTAGTTCATCCAACTTGGTGCAATTCTGATCAGAAGGAAAAACAGGCTAACAACTTCATCATCAAGGAAAGTTCATGTTTAATACAAACTATCTGAGGATGAAGCCTGAGTTCCCCTTCCGCACCAGGCAGTCAGAACAGCAAGAACAAGAGGAGAAAAGATGAGTCCCAAAGTCCACAAGGTGCCTCCTGAGGCTGATCCTGCTCAGAGAAGGTGGCGACAGTGGATGAGTCTACTGGGACTGCCACACCAACATACCCTGAGCTGGATGACTTGAGCCATAGACATTTATTGCTAATTTATTAAACATTTATTGCAAATGTATTAGAACCCTGAAAGGTTCAAGATCAAGGTCCAGAAGGATTTGCTTTCTGGTGAGAACCCTGTTTCTTGTTTTCAGATGTCATCTCTGGATACATACTCACATGGGTTCAGCAATGTGCCCAGGCATGTGTAAGTAGGAGAAGCAAGTACATGCTTTCCTCAGTACGTGCTTGGAGGCTGGTGAGGGGTCAAGGAACAGCTCGATGATGTTTATTTTTACTAGGACACAAATCTTATTAAATCAGAGTCCCAAGGTTTTCACTTCATTTCACCCTAATTACCCCTTCATAACCTCTATGTCTAAGTACAGTAATATTGGAGGTTGGAGATTCAAAACATGAATTTGTGAAACACAATTCAGTTCATAGCAGGTGCGCTTTGAGGACATGCCCAAGGCAGTAGGAAGAACAAGGCGAGGCTTCCAGTCTCAGAGCGCAGAGGTGGTTTTCCCACCACTCAGCATACTGGCAGCTCCTCCCAGGTGATTCAGGTCACACATGAGACCCCAATCCCACCTTGGGGGCTGCCTGCTGATACTGGAACAATATCACCCTTAATTTTCACTATTTCTAAGATCAGGCTTCTATCTCATGTTTATTCTGGGGTTTGTCCAATGGCAAGGTTTGTGACATACCACCTAATGGCAGGTTTGGGACATAACATCAAACAGAATTTTAGATGCTGCTTTCTAATGAGACTTGATGAAGTTTTTTCATGGGTTTTCATGCAGTTGATCTTACTACATCCACCATTAGGCTGCATTCTGTAGGGAACACAAAATGATTCCTCTCCTCGATAAACCAGTCACCTAGTTGAAGATAAAGGGTGTTCAGAAAACATGGTCACTGGCCGGGCGCGGTGGCTCAAGCCTGTAATCCCAGCACTTTGGGAGGCCGAGACAGGCGGGTCACGAGGTCAGGAGATCGAGACCATCCTGGCTAACACGGTGAAACCCCGTCTCTACTAAAAAATACAAAAAACTAGCCGGGCGAGGTGGTGGGCGCCTAGTCCCAGCTACCCGGGAGGCTGAGGCAGGAGAATGGCATGAACCTGGGAGGCGGAGCTTGCAGTGAGCTGAGGTCAGGCCACTGCACTCCAGCCCGGGCGGACTCCGTCTCAAAAAAAAAATAAAAGAAAAAAAAAAAAAAAGAAAAAGAAAACATGGTCACAAAACAATTAGGGGCTAGATTCTGTGATCCATGTGAGATGCCAATGATGTGATTCTGGAAAGGAGAAGGTGAGGTTGTGAGGGGCCCTGCAGCACACAATGCCCAAGGCTAGGGTGGGGGTAGAGGGCCCCTGATCTGGATGTGTCTACTCAGCTTCATTCCTCCCATTCTTGAAACTGGCTGCACCAGCCAGGAAGCATCTGAGACCACCTGATTCTCTGGACTAACAGCTGCTGAGGTTTGTACTCTGAGCTATAACACTGTGAGTGTGTAATTGTAACCATTTAGATCAGCACTAATGAAAATAAGTTTTTAAGATGGTGAAAATGTCTATATTTCTGCTTTGCAAAGGTAGCCATTATATGTCATATGTGGCTACTGAGCACTGGAAATGTAGTGAAAACAACTAAGGAGCTACATTGTTAATTTTAATTAATTCCAATGTAAATGTTTGTGGCTGGGCACTGCTAGTGTTTGCCATGTGAGGCAGGGAAGTTTCAGATGATAATAAACAGCAATATCATCAGGACAACCAACCTGCTAAATGTTAGGCAAAGATGATCCCAGGACCATTGCACCAAGCTGGGGTGGACAAGGTAGAAAGAGCATGTAGGTGGATCTTTGGAACCTTCCCAGGATTCTGCTTCTTCCAGGTGGATGATGTAAACTCTGTCTTGAAGACATTGAAATTGAAGCTAGCTGCTGGGGACCAGACTCTTTCTCCTGGAATCTGAGGTGGAAACAGAACACAAATCTTCCCTAGTAATAATGATGTCCCTCTTCGTAGGCTTCCCAGCAGAGTAGTTCTGTCTGATAAAGTGGGAGATGAATGCTGGTCCTCCCTAATCAATAGTCTTTCTCAGTCCCATGCAACATACGAACCCTCTCACATGCAGTCCCCGCAGTTGAAGCCAGAGCACCATGACCCAGAGGGCCAGAACCCCATGTCCAGTGTCCAGTGTTGCCTCTGCCTTCAGTGATCCCACCCTACAGGACCCAGTGATGAAGGCCTGAGTGGTAGAGAAGACCAAGATTTCAGGTAGAGACATTTTGATTTAAAGTAGAGAAGGGAGCCTGCCAACTAGCAATAAGGGTGCAGACCTTTGCTTACAGCTTCTGAGCAAAGCAATATTCTATGTCCTGGGTGTGATCCAGGTCAAGGTGTTTGATAAAAGATATTACAATAAATTATATTCTTAAGAAAATAAAAACACATAAGGAACCTGATTATGATAGCAGTGTTTGGGTTTTATAGTACTAAAGTGGTAAAAATAAATTTTTCAATGTGCAGTGGTTGATCGGGAATCTCCTAGCCCCTCCCCTTCCTGTGATGATTCCATGGTCTTTGCAGGTCGTGGTCACTTGGCTGCCTGCTTCTCAATCAGATGCATCCTCAGTACAACCCCAAGATCCTCCCCGATCAACATAGATGAGCAGCTTCAACCTCCGGATACCACATACCATTGCCTGATTTGTATGTAATTTATCAACACTGAAAGTATTCTATTCGGTTTCATTATATAGTTATTGTTCTCTGCATGGCTCATTCCCCCTACTGAAAATCAGTACTTGGGATCAAAAATTGTCTTATTTACTTACATGCACTAAACCTTAAATGATAGTATTTATTGGTTCTGAAAACTCTGACATTAAGTTAAAATCCCTTAAAAGCAACTATATGCTTCTTTTTTTAATTAGAAGAAATATGGTGCGATCACCTCAACTAAGGAAACTAAACTTCTTTTACCGTTGAAAATGATTAACTGGACATGGGAAAACATATTGACAAAAGTGACAAGCATTATTATGATGTTAAATAAACACAGTTTACATGTAAAGTGTACAGTTATGATTAATTGTATTCAACACAGGAGGAAGAAAGGCCCTCATTGTTTGTGTGGCCTGCTGGAGTGGGTAGGTGGTTTAGTCCTTAGAAGCAAGGGGGAGCTGATGAGTGATCTCAGGCAGGCATACAATATCAGGACCTAATATGATTAATTACAATGTTCTTTTCTTTAAGGTTTGATATTTTAAGCTGGTCCTGCTGGGGAAGTTGTGAGCACATTCCCGGAATACGTGGAATAAAAATTAAAAACAGTGTGTTTCAAAATACTCTTAAATAGCTCACAAACACCCAAAGAAAAGTATCTTATAAAATATCATACTTTCCTCACCCCTTCTCGATATTTGGGTTTAACCAATCATGGCTCACAGTTGGACTTTTCTCCACATTGTGGGCTACAGTGTTGAAGAAACTCCTCTTTCTAGTAGGACAGAAATGGAGTCAATCTTGCTGTATCTGGCCAATCTTGTTCTGGCCAATCTTGCTTTATCTCAGAATGTTACATTTCCAGAACCTTCTACAGTTATTCCTAAAAACTACAAGGAAGAAAGGGAAGAGGACTGGGATCATTCAAGACAAAATGGAACCTGTTCTGCAAATACTGTAGTGAAATCATAACTCAGTAATTGTTTTGTGACTGGCTTATTTCACTTACGTAATGTCCTCTAGTTTCATCCACGTTGTAGCATGTGTCAGAATTTCCCTTTTAAAGCTAATTTTCCTTTTTTAAAGCTACAATATGCTACTGTATGTATGTACCACATTTGGATTACAAGTTCCCTCCTTTGTGAACATTTGAGTTGCTTCTACCTTTTGGCCATTGTGAATAATTCGGTTCTGAATGTGAGTATACAAGTATCTCCTCAAGTTAATGTCTTCAATTACTTGGGTGTATGTCCAAAAGTGGAATTGCTGAATTATATAGTATTTCTATTTTTAATTCTTCGATGAATTGCTATCTGGTTTCCCACAGCAGGTGGGCTATTAACATCACCACGACAGTGTCCACAGGAGTTCCAGTCCCCTAAGATCTCACCAAGACTGGTCATTCTCTGTTGGAAAAAAAATTATAATAGATGTGAGGTGGGTTTTGTTTTTATTTTTCTAAGGATTAATAACATTGAGCATCTTTTCCTATTCTAGCTATCTAATTATCTCTAAAGAATCTTCTTTAGAGAAATGTCTATTAATGTACTTTCCTCATTTTTAAACAAGTATTTTATTTCAATGTTGACATTAAGAATTATTTTTGTATAGTAGATATTATCAACCCCTTATCAGATATGATTTACAAATATTTTCTTCTATTCCACATGTTGCATTTTCACTGTATTGATTATGTCTTTTGATGCACATTTTAAATTTTTATGTAGTCTAATTTATCTTCTTTTCTACTTTTGCCTGTATTTTGGTATTAAAGCTGTTAGTATGTAAATGTCTATAAATACTGACTTACTATGCTGAGAAGGTCACACTCCACCATCTCTCTGATGGTGGAGCTCAAAGTTTTACACTCTCCCATTTTGTACCAGGGCGCAGTGCAGCTACGTGAGAACCCAGTGACTTTCCCGAGCTTATTTGTCTTGCATTTTTGGTGACATGGATTGTTGTTCACATTGGCTTCCTCTGGTGGGACCACCTGGAAAGCATTATATTTAGCAAGAAAAAAGGAGGCTGTGAATGATGTCACTGTAAACTGTGTATATTCCCTGTTGCTAATGTCAAATCCGTGAAGCATAAAGGGATTTAGTAGAGGATATTAAATTCCTTACAAATTGTTGAAAAGCCTTAAGGAACAGGCTCCAGGCAAAGTCTCTGGAACAAGTCCAAGAATGGTACTGCTGGCGCAGGCTGGGGAGGAGCTCCTGCTGCCTAAGACTCCACATTCAAGCTGTCTCCTGCAGAAAAGAGAGCAGCTCTTCTCACTACTGCCCCCAGCAGGACAGCAGCTCTGCTATCAACTACTAGAGAGCTGACCCCTTTCTCTGACTGCCCATTAGCTGTGTCACTACAGAGTGGTTTTGGATTGAGATGAGGGAGGGAAAGTGCCTGATCTCACTCAAATGTGCTCATTTTCCTGGTCTGGGTCACAGCCAGGCAGCACAGTCCTGTGGGCACAATATCTTCACTTGCCAGGTTTCTATAACATTAGAGTATCTTTCTGGACTGTGGACAACATGGGGGTGGGGAGGGTCAAGGAATAACAAAAGGAGTACATGCAGTTGCCTGAGCTGCCACTCTGGTTTCCCCAAATGTTTTCAATCCATTTAATTCGTGATAATAAACATGTTCCTGCCTAACCAGTCATAATCACTTTTCTTAGATCCAAATGATTCAGTGATAAAACTAAAGAGAAAAAAAACCAAATAAGCTTTTCAACATTTAAACTGACCAGGAGGCTGTCCCTGGTGTTTACACTTCGATATCCCACTATGTGTTTCATCTTCCCTTTGCCTCACTGGGGATCCAAGTGCAGGTAATTGTTCACAGTCATGTGATCCGTAGTACTTCATCCTGATGACTGTTGAAATCTTCTCTGAGTTTTGCCAGTGGAAATGGCAATAAATAGAAGCATTCCAGAAGGTCCCCTAGGGTCCATATTTTCTGTACTTCCTCTCTAAAATATGTAACATCAATTCTATTTGCTCTTGCTTTATATTGGCTACATCTATGTTCCCAGCACACACCCTAAAGCTGTGTGTTGACCACTTGCCCACTATTGTATTAAGTCTCAATGGTCATATGCTTATCATATTATTTCTTCCAATTTAATGAAATAATTGTCATGTCAAATCTTTGGACTAAGAATCATCTACCAGAAAACCACAGCCCTGAGAAAATAGAAATAGAGTATTTCAAGCTGTTCAATTTGCATAACAATGATGTGTCTACAGCTCATTTACAAGATATAAATATTCTGTTTATGGGAGTAACAGCACCATTCACGGTTAGTGTTGCAGACCCTCTGCCCCATCTGACAGCACAGCAATTCAATAGTACAAGGGTTTGGGTGCCAGGTTTGCTTGACTAACAGTGGGATTTTCTTTGTCTATAGGGAAAGCTGCACCTGTGCACATGACAAGAGCATGAGCTACATTTTCACTTTTTTTGAAGTCAATAGGCTGCTTGATCCAAATCCATAGTATGGAAGAACTTCTTGACTCTGATGAAAGCACTTGGAAAATCCTCAAATAATATTTTATGCAGAAACATAACCGAAGAGAAAGGAAAATTCTTATATAGGATAATAACCACTGCCCTTCTCATGTGACATCAGGTCTACTGGAATCACCTGACATTAGCTGTTAGAGTGAGCCCTGATGTGTGGTATAACGTTAGGGGTTCTGCAGGGGTCAGTTTTCTTGGCAAATTAGGTGTTCAGAAGACCCAGTAGCCCTGTACATCTCAGTTAGTTGAAACTCATATTATTGAGTGCCCACAGGGATCTCTATAACATTGGTTCATGAGGCTACCTGGGAAAGTGGGCAAAGGTGATTGACTGAAGTCCATGTGTTCAATCATCCTCATGATTAAAAGCCCCCTGCTCATTAATGGCATTTGGATTAATATTCACTTGGAAAGCATGTTTGTTTTTTGATTATGGATCATTTTTGAAACATCTAGTCATAGCTCTTCCAGAATGACTTTGTCTGCATTCATCCTGTTGCGTTTCTTCTAATGCCTGACGGAGACTTTCAGTGAGTACAAATTTTTAAGAAAAAGTTTACTCTATTTAATTATAGAGGTGTTTTATCATTCCGTGGATAAATAATTATGTTTTCAACCATTACAATCCTGAAAATATTTGCAAATGTAAATTTGCATTAATAATAAAATAAAGCTGGATGTGTTTTCAACATGTGGCTTTAAGTATAATTTTTAAATGGCCTCAAAGGAGGAAAATCATTTTAACTTTTGTAAATGTCCATTTTTATCTCTCTTGTGTCCTATAGAGTTGCCCGGTAAGAGGTCCTCCCATGAGATTTAGAAGTCAGAAAAGGATGACTCAATATTCTCCATTGGTACCTAAGGCAGACACAGGTACAGACATGAGGACTGCAGAAGCACCTAGAAATATACTGTAGGAAGCTGAGACAGTACTGAAGATCACATGGTTAGATAGCCCATACTTCAGGGGCAGATGCATTCTGTTTGCTGAGGGAGCACCAGAGATTCCTGCTTCTAATATCAGCTTTCCTGACTGCTGTATCCTTGGTTTTGAAAGGTGTAGTGTGAAAGTTAATCATAGGAATTGGGTCATTCTTGTGATACCCAACAGAGCCAAGAAACCAGGAGGGAAAGGCACTCAGGGTGCAAAATATTGTGTCTAGAATGCAATCAAAATAGGCACTATTACCCCATGGAACTAAGGTTTATGGTTTTTTGAATAAACAGAAATTGACCCCCCCCCCCAGTTTTAAAACTCAAACTCAAGATAGTTACGTTTATCTTACCTGAGGCTTTTTTTTTTTTTTTTTTTTTTCAGGAAACTAACCATCAGGCCTCCCATATGCTATCAAGGAGCTGAAACTTACATATCACTGAATTGGGACAATGAGACATCAGACCCTTTGCCCATTACGATTGCCTAACTGATCTCCTGCTTCCTGTTGACAAAATTATCTTTCTTACTCCTCTGTAATTCCTGTTTTCCCACATTTCTTCCTTGCTATATAAACCGCTAATTTCAGTTGTTCAGGAAGATACCTTTGTGAATGGTGTCCCATCTCCACAGCTGCAGCACCTGAATGAAGCCGATTCCTTGGCAATACTTGTGTTAGTGATTGGCTTTCTGTGTGCTGAGCTGCAGGATCTACACCGAATCCCTGGCATTTCAGTAATGAAGGTCTCTGCGAGCTTCACTGTTTTGGTTTATTGTAACCTGAAATCAAATTTATCCACAACTTCTGAGATAACTTGACATAATTCTAGGATTCACTTTGTCCACCACTGCTTACCAGCCTGAGCTTGCCAGCTCCCAAGCCTTACTAATGCCAGTGAACTTTCTCTAAGAGCCATAGGTAATATTTTCCCTTTTTCATAAAACTCTAACCTTCTCTTTGTTGTTCCAACATATTGAAGACCACTGAGTTTTCCCGTATGTCCCATTTGGCAAATATTTCTTTGCAAATAAAACATTAAATTTAGAGATTCATCTCTACATTTTAGACTTCAGTAGTTTACTCTAATTCTCTGTATTAAGACATTTCCTGCTTAGAATATCTATAGTGGCTTCTTCTCTGTTATATGAATTCCAACTGAAGCCATAAACTAGACTCCTCAGGTGTCATGATCTCTGTCTTCAGTAAATCAGGAGGGGCATTGCTATGTCTGTGCTGTTGGGGCTGAGAAAGAGAAAAGAATTCGGGTGTAGAGGTGACTTCATGTCCCCCCCTACCAACACCGTCAGAGTGTGGCTGCATCTGAGGAACACTCTCAGCCCATGGAGGCATCAGGAGGAGCTGCTGGGGCAGCCCAGCCTCACGCATCTGCTTCCCTGGGGGTTTATGTTCGGGTGTGTAACACTGTGGGAGGGGTACTCTTATACTGTTGACAGTAATAAGTTGCAAAATCTTCAGGCTGCAGGCTGCTGATGGTGAGAGTGAATTCTGTCCCAGATCCACTGCCGCTGAACCTTGATGGGACCCCACTTTGCAAAGTGGATGCATCATAGATCAGGAGCTTAGGAGCTTTCCCCGGTTTCTGCTGATACCAGGCTAAATAATTGCTAATGCCCTGACTGGCTTGGCAAGTGATGGTGACTCTGTCTCCTACAGACGCAGACAGGGAAGGTGGAGACTGGGTCATCTGGATGTCACATCTGGCACCTGAGATTGGAAACACAAAAGCAAATATTCATACTATTGATCATATTATAGGAAGACTTCCTTGAATAGCCAGGCAGTACTGACCACACTGGGCTAACTAAACTGCCAGTGTTCCTGTTCCTTACCTGGGAGCCAGAGCAGCAGGAGCCCCAGGAGCTGAGCGGGGACCCTCATGTCCATGCTGTGTCCTGAGTGGTTCTGACTCCTACATGAAGTGTGACCAGTCTATTAATAAGTCTTCAGGACAGGAGGCTGTGCTCTGGGAATATGCAAATGAGAAGAAGACGGGGCAGGCTGGGCACAGCTGCACGACTGGCTCATCTCAGTAACTCAGCAGTGGTTCTGTGACCCCAGGTGTCCCAGGTCAGACCAGGGTAACACAAATTTTTCTGCAGAGAATGTGTTTCTACTAGGGACTACTTTGTTTTGAGAAACATTTTTTAGGTATTTTTTTGACAATTTGAAATACTCCTCAGGAGTCAATGGAGTAATGTATTTCATTGGTGTATGGGGATTATTTAGGAGAATATTCTTGTTTGTAGGAAACACATAGTAAAATGTTAGACGGTAGGTTTCTCAGGTCTTTAAAAGACTGTCATATGATTCCAGTTAGGGAAGGGGGTAATTGTCCTATGCTCGCAACATTTCTGTGAGTTTAACATTTTTCCTTTCTAAAAAAATTAAATATAAAATGTATTGACATGATGCTATATATATTTGTAAGTGTTAGGTAATGCTGTTATGCCACTGTTCTTACCAGTATAAGATCAAACAATTTATTACAGATACACAAAGATGATACCGTTCTTCTTCAATGAATGCAGCACTCACAGACCCACCATTATCAAGAGAGACAGGTTTTTTTAATACCTAGAGACCAAATGGACTGCACCTATGTAGAACTTTTGCCTCCCTAACTTAAGTACTAATAGATTACTTTTGACTGGAAGACTTAGTGATAAACAGTTGATTAACACTTTTTTAGGTTTTTTATATATTATATACTCCATTCTTCCAACAAAGTATGCTACAGAAAAAAATGTTATTAAGGAAACCATAAAAATGCGAAAATATATTTACTACTTATTAAGTGCTTGCTCACGGGTGACACACACAGAAGAAAATATAAGTGGATTTGCAAATTTCAAACCCAAGTTATTCAAGGGTTAACGGTACCGTGATGAATGTAGCAGTCCCCATCTGTAATCTACTGCTTTCCTTTTGTTGTACCTCTGCTGACTTCCAATGGCCATATATATGTCTTATGTTCTTTATGCTCTTGGGCGGAGAACTGCCTGCACGCATTTCTGGCCAGATGGCCTGGAATATGTATCTCTTAGGAAAGTTTTATGGTTTCACTGTGTCCTCCAGAATCCAAAGTTAATTCTCAGTGTAATAGTATTGCCAGGTGGGGCCTATTGGGATGTGTTTAGGTCATGAGCGTGGAGTCCTCTACTAGTGGAATATATCAGCCACTATAAACAAGAATTATAGGGCTGGGATCTCTTCCTCTCCTGCTCGTCTGACATGTTAAGACATGGCCCTCCTTCTTTTGAAGAACTTAATGCTCCAGGCATCATCTTGAAAGCAGAGAAAGCAGACCATGCGGGTTGATCTTCACTTATCCTGAGTCAGGTGGTTGTTGATGTGTCTTTTACCATTCATCTTCTGTTCCCTTCCTCCCTTTCCTCCTTTCCTCCCAGTGTAAATTTGCTGCCTAACAGGAAATGCTGGCGGACCCAAACTAAGATAGTAAAAAAAAAAAATCCTTAATCTTTTGTATGGGGGTATTTCTCATCTGAATTCTTACCATTTCTCGTTCTTTGATATGTAGGAATATTCGGGAAGCAACTAATTTTTTTTTTTTTTACTAATCTATTTTAGATTGAATTTATACTGTGGGTTTTTTTTTTTTTTTTTCTGTGTGTTAAAACAAAAAATTAAGTTGTAAGCCACCAACCTACAGAATGGACTCCTCTTTTGGCAGAGAGAACATCAAAGAAATCTGAAAAACTAGGTTAGGCCATGATTGTCAGGTGAGTTTAGATGTGCCTCATTATACTCTCCTCCCTTTGGGGTTCAGACACAACTGACCAGCATTATCATTACAACAGAGATCTTTAGACTGACAAAACAGACGCTTTGTAGCAATAAGATACCATATTCCAACATGACAGAGATTAGGCCCTGAAGAAAATCTAAATATTTTCCCCTAAAAATATTTCTATGACATATTCTGAAGTGGCCCTGCAAAGCTGCCTGTTGTGGGCCCAATTTGCATTCTGCAGAGAATCTCCTCCTCTTACTATGTCTTTTCCAAAGAGTCTGACATTTCTTAAAAGGTCTGATAAGCAACATTCACCATGCTACCCATTCACTATGCTACCCATTCACTATGCTACCCATAGGATTTATCTGCATGACAAGAACCTTGGCTTCCACACCCTCTCATCTAAACTCAAGTATTTCTTTATAATGAATCAACTCTTTAGGCAGAGCTTAACTCTTTCAACCAGGTGCCAATCAGGAACGCTTTGAAGCCACCTGTGACCTGGAAGCCCCTGCTTCAAGCTCTCCCACCTTTCCAGAACAAACTAATGTATATCTGATATGTATTGACTTATGTCTTTCCCTGTAGTTTCTGTCTCCATAAAATGTATAAAACCAACGTGTAATCCAACCACCTTTGGCACATATTTGCAGGGCCTCCTAAGGCTGTGTCACAGGCCATAAGCTTTATCTTTGGCTAAATAAACCTATACATTGATTGAGACCTGTCTTAGATACTGTTGTGTTTATACTGGGTCACAAAATTTATAAATCCTCTAAAACTCTCTGCACATCCATAAATCTACATTAGAGACAGTGGAGTGAGTATACCTCAACTCAACTCAAACTTTAAGAATCAGACAGACTTTCCGGTACTTCGATAAAGGAGGAAACATTTGGAACAGAGTCCTTTGCCCAGGGGCAAGGTCAGGCTGGCAGTCCCTGAGAGCCTCCAGGCACTGGCCCAGCACTGTGGGGGAAGCATCTGCTCTCCTGAGCCACAGGGCTGAGGACCTGAGAGGAACCACAGGCCCTGCCCACAGGGCTGCCCTGCAGTGGCTTGAGGGAAGGAAACTGCTCACAAATTCAGATGAGCTGCATTAAGCATGTATCTCCCAGCCTGACAAAAGTGAAAGTCTCAGGACCCACGCCTTAGGGCTCGGGCTGGGTTCCTGGGCTGCCTGCTGTCAGCTCTGTCCTCCCTTGTCCTGAATGACTGGGACCCTGCTGGAGCCAAAGACGGAGGGTCAGCAAATGTCCTCAAAGAAAAAAGGAACACAAACTACAAAACTAAACATAAAATTATGTGTATTTGTAATATGAATTTGTAATATAAACTTTACATATGGAATACATAAACTATTCTATAAATAAGTTGTATTTATATATTTATATATACTATGTATATATGAATAAATATATGATGCACATTTATATATAAAGAGATATGACTTTCATTGCTAGTGTAAGGTATAATTTTAAACTTTAATAAATTGAACGTGAACATTGAAAACGAGCACTGGGTGCACCACCTCATGGCCCCTCCTCACTCCAGGGCCTAAGAATCAAAAAACTCAGGACCCTCTTCCATGTGCCCCACTGGGCCGATAGCAGCAGGCTGCCCATTGCTGAGGATCATGAGTGACCTGAGGGGGATCTGCAGAATCACAGGGCAACAGATGCCCAGGAGATGGATAGTTTGTACCCTGAATAGAGGGACGTATTGTCCACAGGGCTCAGCATAGACAAGTCCTCTTCTGGTCATTTCTGTGAAACAAAGCAGCACTTGTGGCTCAGAGGCTGCATTGTCACATGATAAAGACCCTCCGTGACTCATTCTCAACTTCCCCTCTGACTGGGGTGATCTCTCTGCCCAGCTTTCATGGCTCACCAGCTGCTGGGACTCTGTTGACTCTGGGCCTATGTCAGTCCCATGCACAAGCTTCTCAATACTTGCCATTTTACTTTCTGGTCTCCAATGACCACAACTTGGCAACCATGACCCTTCCACAAAGATTCACAGAGTGGGGTCAGAACTAGGGTTCTGCAATGTGCCGGTGCATGTATGTAAGAGAAACAAGGCGTGGCCAGCCCGTGTCTTAAGTGAGGATGAATTTTCATCATGAATTCAGAGTAGGAGGTGGGAGAAAACATCCTGACATGCTCCGTACAGTGATGCCCACAAGATACACTAGAGGTGCCCATGGAGGAGGTGGGAAGGGGGTGTGAGACAAAGATGGGATGTGAATTCAGAGGTGTCCCCCAGCCTGTTCCCCTGAGAACATTTCAGACCCTTAGCAACACCTAGGCCCCCGGGCAGAGCTGTTGCTAGGGAAGATTTGTGCCTGACAGGAGGAGGGAGCACCTACCTTTGAAGGCATCTTGGTTAGTGATGGCCAGAGTGACATCTGTTCAGGCCCACAGAGCTATAACACTGTGAGTGTCCAACTGTAACCATTTAGATCAGCACTAACGAAAATGATTTTTTTTTTTGAGACGGAGTCTCGCTTAGTTGTCCAGGCTGGAGTGCGGTGCCCGGATCTCGGCTCACTGCAAGCTCCGCCTCCCGGGTTTACGCCATTCTCCTGCCTCAGCCTCCCGGGTAGCTGGGACTACAGGTGCCCGCCACCTCGCCTGGCTAGTTTTTTTTTTTTTTTGTATTTTTTAGTAGAGACGGGGTTTCACTGTGTTAGCCAGGATGGTCTCCATCTCCTGACCTCGTGATCCGCCAATCTCGGCCTCCCAAAGTGCTGGGATTACAGGCTTGAGCCATCGCGCCCGGCCAAAAATAATTTTTTAAGATGGTGAAAATGTCTGGAAATTTCTAACAGAAAAATTGACAAAAAGATGGTTTTTCTTAGGCCCCCACACCAGCCTCTGCCTGGGACCTGACTTTGTCTTTGAGATAGTGAAATCTGTGATGAGGTTTTGAGTTGGGCAGTGAAATCACAGCAGGGCAGGCTGTGCTCTGGGTGCTGTGGAGGACAGGCGGACACTGCTTCAGTGTCAGTGATGCTGGGAGTTCGAGGGGAGACTCAGCATGGAGCTGCCTGTGAGTCGCCCCAGCAATGCTGTCTGGACAGCGATCATCTCACAAGTGTACTCAGATGCCAGTGGATGGCCCAAACGTGGGCTCAGGCTAGAGAAGGACAAAGCTTTAGGGATGACAATGTGGGGCTCATTTGATACTCTGAAGTTTCAGCGCAACCATAATAAATCATATGGGAAGAGACAGGAATCACAAGGTTGTGATTTTTCTTTTGGTATTAAAATATATCCCCTCTGCTCATTTTTCCCTCCAGGATGTACCAACTGATATTCTCGTAACCAAAGTCACTGTTTTTAATTATTGTTTTAGTAACTGACAACCTGTGTGCAGAGTTCCTAAGTAAGTGGGAAGCCAGACCATCATTCCTATGGTAAAGCAAGGAAGTGACTGTGGATGTGAACAAATGTGAGTTTCATGTACACGTCTCCAGAGCCATGGGCCACTGATCTGGGGAGAACCTGCAGTCATTTCATTTTCTCATACCCAGATGAGAGGACACCTTGATCTGTGTTCTTCGGATGAACTCTAAACACTGGACCATATTCTGAAGCTCTAGTTCACACTTCTTTTCTGTGCTAGAGGGACTCTCTCACTCACATGTATTGTACTTTCTGCATAGGACAGTCTGTGATACATACAGTTTGTTTTCTGCTAAATACCCATCAATCATGTCATTTATGAGTCTTCCATAAATGTTACCTGCCCTATGGCTGTGGGCTCTTCCAAAAGAATGGGCCAGAGGTGGAGCTGTGAAACTGTAGCTGGACGAAAAGTGTAAGTTTCAAAATAGGGGAAAAAAGTGGTGATAATAATATTCCAAATTAGTCTGGGCTCTTGGCTGTGATTGCTGGTAAGTGCGAAGGAGTCTAAGTTTGGTTTTTATTAGATTTATTTCAATTAGTAAAGCAGCCAGAGTATAGTGCACTCATTTTGAATGTGCAATTGAATAAAGTTGATGTGTAATTCATTGTCTGGATGGAATGATAGAATATTTCACATTCCCTTGTGCTTCCTTCATGGACAATCTTTATTAGTTATCACCCCTCCCGCCCAACAAAAGTAACTGTCTTTCTGACCTCTACACAATCATTTAGGTTTTCCTGTCTTAAACTTCATATAAATAGCATTAAGTGTATATTTATCTTTTTAGCCTTGGTATTATTCCTTACTACTTTTGAGGCCGTCATTTCTTCCGGTGGACTGGAGGTCCATCTGATGTCATTTCCTGGGATTCTGAAGGATTTTCTCTCAAATGTTGTATAAGACATAGCTGCTATGAAGAATGTATTTTGTTCACCAAAATTTATTTTTGCTTTCTTGTTAGATTTGAAGGATATTTTCACTGGATAGATTTCCTGGCTGCCTTTTTTTTTTTTTCCCAACATTTAAATATGTCATTTTACTGCTTCTAGCCTCTACTGGTCCCGATGAAAACGTAGCCCATGGCTGCGTTGTTGTGTCTCTGTATATAGTGCCTGCTTTTATTCTGATGTAACGAAGATGTTTTTCTTTGTCTTTCAACATTTTAATATAATGTGTTCAGTTATTAATTTCTGTTGGCTGTCTAAAAGGGTTTTATCAAATTTTTTCATCTAAGAATATTTTTTATTACTTTCGAAAAGTTTTGTCATTGTTTCTCCAAATATTTTTTCAGCCACTTTCTCTGTCTCTCCTCCTTTGTGACTCTCATTGCACATTTCTTGGTATCCTTCGCTCTGAGCTATAAATCTCTGAAGTTTCTTCCTTTTTTTCTAAACATTTTCTTTATGCTCAATCATTTCCATTCCTCTATTTTCAAGTTAACTGATTGTTCTGTCTTCTCAATTTGCTATTAGACCTAGCTAATAAGTATTTAAATTGGATTATTGTAATTTTCATTTCTAGAGTTCCCATTTGGTCATTTTTTATACTTTCCATTTCTTTTCTTGAGGTCCTATTTGCTGAATCTTCTTTTTTAAAATATTTTCTTTTTTTTATGTCAATGATCATAGTTTTAAAAATAATTATTTGGACATCTGCATATTAACTGCTTTGTAGTCTTTGCTAAAGCCAATAATGAGGACAAGTGAGAATCAACATTCGTTGGCTATTTTCCGTGGTTATTATTGTGGTTGCTTTATTTTTGTTCCTTCAATATAGATCATATCCCTCAATTTTTTTTCAGGATTTTTTAAAACTGTAAACGGTACACTTTTGACAATGTATTATAGTACCTCTCTTTAGATTGTGGGGTTTTAATTTTAATTTTATTTTTAGAAACAGAGTCTCACTCTGTCACCCAGGCTGGAGTGTGGTGTTGTGATGATAGCTTGCTACAGTTTTGAAATCTTGGGCTCCAGCGATCCTCTAGCTTCATCTTCCTGTGTAGCTGAGACCTATAGATGCATGCCACCACTCTCTGCTATATTTACAAAAAAAAATTTGCAGTGATAAGGGTGTCACTGTTTTGGCCAGCCTGGTCTTGAACTCCTTGTCTCATGTAATCCTTCTGCATCCGCCTCTCAAGTACTGGGATTACAGGCTTGAGTTACCATGTCAGGCCTGGAATTTGTTTCATTTTTTCTGATATTTAAAAAATTTTCTTCTTAGTTACTTGTCAGAACTTACTGATAGTACCAGACTTATGATATTTGGAGTTATCATTTTTTGACTTTCAGATGATGTGAAAGTGATATGCATTCAAGTAGAAATCGTACTCGTAGTATTCATACAACTATTCCATCTTCTCTTTCAATAGGGTATTCAATAAATTGCATGAGATATTCAACACTTTGTTGTAAGATAAAGTTTGTGTTAAATAATGTTGCCTTACTGTAAGCTAATGTAAGTGTACTGAGAACATTTAGGATAGGATAGGCTGAGCTAGTGGATTACATATATTAAATGTATTTTCAATGCATGCTATTGAAAAATCTATATCTCACATGGTGTTTAACCACTGATATCTCTGCTTCTTTTTATTCTTAATATTTAGTTTGAATTTATAGAAACTGCACATGTATCTGCACAGCTTAGTGGTCAACAAGGATTTGAGAAGAAGTTTTGCTCAAATATCTGGAGCTTACAAATCTATCTTCTGTCAATCCATCTGTGTGTAGCTTAAAAAGCACAAGCACAATGCAGCCAGTTCTTACCTCCCTCTGGTTTTGCTTTGCACCGGGCACTCCTGTGTCTCATCACTCATATCTATGGCTTCTAATTCACCAGGAATATGTGTCGAGATTGTTTCAGCATATGGCTCTATCTTACCCAGGAATCTGCTACTTACTGTCAGCAGATGTACTACTTGCCCCAAACAGGGCATCATCTTGAACTAGTAAAACTGTGGGCTTTTCCTGTTCATTTCCTGTGGAGTTCTCCATGTTTAGCTGGAAACACTGAAGAAGTTTACTCCTTGGCTTTGCTCAAGTTCACTCCCTTTGGCAGCAAGCTGCTAGCTTTATTTGCTATCCTCATATTGGTAAAACTCCAGTTCTGTAATTCACGCTGACTGAGCTGTGGGTAGAAGCATGCTATCACAGGCAAAAGGCTACAGACTTTTTCTGCCCTTACTCAAAGCACTAGTACTTTTTTTTTCTATAAAGAATATACATCTTTAATTATTTCATGCTTCACCAATTTTCAGAGTGCTGAAATAGTTTTGATTTTTTAGCTTTGTATTTATATGTGTGTTTGTTATTTATTTTTGCACAGAAGGTTTATTAAACTCTTTATGATGCCATAAACAGAGATGCCTTCTAAAATGCATTTAAATGAACATAATAGCCACGCTGA
Source organism: Colobus angolensis palliatus (assembly GCF_000951035.1). Classification (NCBI taxonomy): domain Eukaryota; kingdom Metazoa; phylum Chordata; class Mammalia; order Primates; family Cercopithecidae; genus Colobus; species Colobus angolensis. The sequence goes on along the minus strand of NW_012121833.1, from coordinate 12,755 downwards.
AATGGAATGAGGTTATTTACTAACATAAGTAATTTTGGACTTGAGAACTTGAACTCTGCACCCTCAGTTTAAAGAGAAACCAAGGTTCTACCAAACAGAGAATCCTGATCCCTAGTTTTCACATTCATGAAGGAACACACTATTAATTTTTAAGATGCCTTCTTTGTATTCTAGAACTGAGCAAATTAGTGATTGCACTCTACATAATGGGAGCTATGATTGTCTTTAATAGAGATAAGAATTAGAAATAAGTAAAGGTGCAAAATAGGAGGAAACTTGTGGAATTGTTTAAAAACCACCTTTTCCTTATTTTTTAGTTACTTGTGTGTGTGTCTTAAATTTATGTGGAAATACTTTTAGACCTAAAACTTGAAAAATACAGTAAAAATGGTTCACATATGCTCCTCCTCCAGCTTTCTCGAAAGTCAGCATCATAAATAACCATAGTATAAGTATCACAACCATGAAATGAACGTAGATATAATGTTATTAATTAACTCATTTAAAATCCCATATGGATTTCACTGCTTTTTCCCACTGATGACTTTTTTTTTATGTTACAAGATAAAATTCAGGGTTCTGTATTTTATTTGGTTATCCTGTCCTTAATATGTTTAAATCTGTGATACTTTTTCACTTTTGTTTTCTTTCATGGCCTTGAAACTTTGGAAGGTTACTGGCCATTTATGTTGAAGAATGTCCTCCCAGCTGGGTTTGTATGACGTTTACTATTGATTCAATTCACACCATTAATTTTTGGCAAGAATAGTACAGATAGGATATATCGTCAGTGCTTCATATCAGATGTTACATAATGTCAGCATGTCTTATAGGTGGTAGTAAATGAATGTGATCAATGAAATCCCTTTTGGAAGGAAGTCTTGGACAAAAATAATGAAAACAACTGCTTCTATCACTCCTTCTACTTGGTCATTTGCAGACGTCATTAGGAATAGTCTATTTCTTCCTCTCTAGTATGTGCTTTATTTTTACAAAGTTTAATGTTTTTACAGTCTACTGCATCATAGAGAAAATTGAAGAAATAATTTAGATCACTTTTAAATGGCAAATGTTTCCATAATAACCATTTGCACTGAAATGTTGATAGCCTGAAGAAAGAAAAAGAATGGGATTTATTCAGCGATGGTAGTAGCTTCATGCAAGCAGCTTTTACTGAGTCAACTATTCAGATAAATAGAATTTTCTACTACTTAGAATGTTGCAGAATTCAAATGGAGAGGTGTAGCATGCATTGAGCTACTTCGACTGGGAAAGTGAAGAACAACCGGGGCTATATAAGGATTCATACAATGAGACACTATTTCTGGAAACCTGGGATTCTGGTGCCTCAGTTGAAGAGAGTCCAAGAATCAGAGTCCAAATTGTTCAAGGATTTTTTTATTCTTTTTATTTTTTAGAATCACAAAATGTCCAAACAGAGCAGAGATGCTAAAACTCAGTGACCACCACATTAGCTGTCTATAAAGGAAGCAGCTGGTATAATCTAGTAAACACTGATGGTCTTGTTGAGGTTTTTGTTTCATGTTGAATCACTGTGGGAGGCCAGCTATTATCCTGCTGACAGTAATAAACTGCAACATCTTCAGGCTCCAGGCTGCTGATGGTGAGAGTGAAGTCTGTCCCAGACCCACTGCCACTGAACCTGGCTGGGATGCCTGTGGCCCTGCTGGATGCACCATAGATGAGGAGCCTGGGAGTCTGCCCAGGTTTCTGCTGGTACCAGGCTAAGCTGCTGCTAACACTCTGACTGGCCCTGCAGGAGAGGGTGGCTCTTTCCCCTGGAGACAAAGACAGGGTGGCTGGAGACTGTGTCATCACAATTTCTCCGGTGGTATCTGAGATGGGAAAGAAAACAGAAATGCACTCATGTAATCAAGATCAAACCCACTGTCTTTGAGCAGAGGCAAAATTGTTGATCTACACTGAATTTTAATTGTATTTGGTGCAGAGCAGAGGTGGCTGGAGTTTTCAGTGATGTGCAAAACCACCTCATGTTCCCCTCACCTGGGAGCCAGAGTAGCAGGAGGAAGAGAAGCTGTGCTGGGGATTCCATGGTTCCCTCTGGGTCCTAACTGAGCAGTTCCTCCCCAGAGCTCTGACCCAGGCATTGATAAGGGCTCTGGAAGGTAGGGCAGCTGGGATAGACATGCAAAGCAGCTGGGGTGGGAGCTGGGCTTCCAGCTGCAGGGACCACCTGCTTCTTCCTCTCTGCACTGAGCATCCTGCGCCTCCCTGGTTTTCAGGTCAGAAAAGTCTGTTGGCTCAGTCTGAGTGTAGAACTTCCCCCTTGTGAGGACAGAATTTCACTCCTGTGTCTTTCTCCTCCTCCATCACCTAAATTCACCCAGATGATGTTTGGTATAAACCTGTTAAGAACAATATAAAAGGCTGTGTTTTCGTTTCTCTCTTCCTGTCCTCAGTATGCCCAGTCATCTCCCTAAGTGCATTATTGGATCTATTGAAATGAAGACTCTGTTAGAACTTAATCTTCCAGATATACCTTTCATTTGCTTGTTAGTAATGTTTTCTGAGGGTCCTGAAGCTTTCCATTAACCCCCACACACGCTCTTTGAATTAAAAATTTCTGTTTACAGTCACATGTCCTGGCAGGCCCTGACATAGATGCTCCATGGCTTGTTGATTGCTTGAAATTGAACAAGTAACTTCACTTCCCTGTGTCTGTTTCCATATCTGTATAACTGTGACAATAGTGGTACCTACCTTACAGCGCTGTAGACAGTTTAAAGAAAATAAGACAAAACATTTACAGTAGTATTCAGGACATTATGTATGCGGGAATTAATTTTGTTTTTATTGTTTAAGTATTCAGCACTACAGTCATCATCATTATAAATATACTTAGCATGGAAAATAGTCTTAAATCTAATCCAAGAATGTTTT
>NW_012121833.1:0-318 GCF_000951035.1 Colobus angolensis palliatus | reverse complement strand
GCCACATCAAACACTGCCTCTCACCATGTCCCATTTATCCTCCCTCCTCATTAAACATCCATCTGCATGTCCAGCCGTTGCATCCCCTGATGTCTGTCCTGGGCCAGGGACTGGAGAGTATTGTTCCTCCAACTTCACCAGTAAGTCATGGTTCTCTCACATCAAACCTTCTCACTGCACCAATTTTGCCAAGAAGGTTTACTGTGCACTGGTCTCCAACTTACCCAAATTGGGTGAGACACAACACCCATGCACACCCAGTTACATGAAGTGGATTACTACTTACAGAGAGTCAACCAGAGAGAGCAGAAAGCTGCC
>NW_012121832.1:0-1459 GCF_000951035.1 Colobus angolensis palliatus | reverse complement strand
GATGACCAACGATCTGAGGCTTAAAGGAAAGAACTAGTGAACTTGGTCAAAGGAAGGAATAATAGAAGGCTCTGCTACATGGAGGGATCTACACAAACACAGGAAGTTATCTTGCCTTTGACTCTTTTTTTTTTTTAAGCTAGTTTTACATTATTCGTGTATTGTGACTTAGCAAAAAATTCTGTGTTTGTGTGTGTGATAATCTCACCAGTCTCTACCGTCTAGGATTTTTCCAGTATGATGAATAACAAATAAATAATGGAGCACATTCATTTGCCTGATGCATTTTCCTTTTATATTATTAGTTCTTTAGACCTCTCACAGAATATCAAGTATATCACGACATGTAAAATTAGGTTGCTTGTCAAGATAATCAAAATCTGCTACATATTTGAGTGAAATTCTTAAGAGAAAGACAGTTCTTGTCCTTTACAAAATAGATTCTTTAAAACTCTAAACCGTGTATTTTTAAAAAGAACCATCCTCTTTCTGATCCCTATTATTACTGTTAATATAACAGGAGTTCTTATTTATAACCAACTTGATTATTCACTGAAGATCATATAAAAATAATCAAGCATTGATTTTTATTTATTTCTTTTTTTTTCCAGTCATGAAGTTATAGTGCTGCTTTCCTTGCAACCTTTATTGGATCCACCTAATCCTTTTCAGCTCCAACCTCATAAGTCTTGTAGCATTATTTATTACTTCACATCTAGGTAACTGGATTACTTGCCTATATGGTCTCCTTGCCTCTGCCTAGTTCCTAGGCTAAATAACTTACTGTTGAGGATTTATATAATTCCATAGTTAATTGTTATCCAGAATTAATTCTTCCTTCCTTCTTTTTAGTAATAAAACATCCTGAGTTTTAGACAGGTACAAGGATGCAAAACTAAAACCCATGCTTCCCAGAATCCTTTTTAGCTAGCATTTAAATTTTGGTCAGCAGAGTATGAACACAGTGATGAGTACAACTATTGATATATATTCTTGATAGATGAATTTCCAAAGTGCCAAAACTTATTTCCCCCTAAATATGGGTCGGAATATAGACTCGACTTGCCATTGTTTTCAGATTACCAATATTCACAGCTCAGTCCTAGAAAACCACTGAAAATGGTCTCTAGGCATTCTCTTCCTTTCAAAATGTGATCTTGATAATATCAGAAGGTATCAATATCTTAGATTTGGTAACAGCACTGTAGTTTACAGATTTAATATGCTACTATAGGCAGTAATTAACTAGAACATATCATGATCTCTTTATTATAATTTTGATGCTTTGAAAACTCCTCAAGGTGTGGTATCAACACATCTGGCCTCAACAATTATGTGCTTTTTTAATTATGTTGCTGTTGAGTTACAGCATTTCCAAGTGTCTCTTCCATCTATTCCCCTATATTCAATTATCTTCCTAAGAGGATTGATGTGAAACCTAGAAAACACATTACATATG
>NW_012121831.1:0-1803 GCF_000951035.1 Colobus angolensis palliatus | reverse complement strand
TGATATTAAGATAGCTATACATTTTGTATTTTAGGTCACTCACTAAAGAACAGAAATAAAGTATAAAAATTTTAGCATATTTGAAGAAGAGAGATGAAACAAGAGATTTGTTTATAGAAGTTAGTCCAACTCTTCTAACCTGTCAATATAAGTTAGAGAATGCTGTGTAATCGGTCATGTCTTGAAATGAAACATTTTAATTCTCTTCCTCTTCCATCTTTTCGTTTTCTTTTTCCTTTCTGCTTTCCTTAAACATTCATTGGGCACCTGATATGGGATAGAACTTAGGTGCTATGGATTCAGAGATAAATGAGACAAAGGAGGAAGGAAGATTCTGATGCAGACAAGAAAGGGATCCTTTTGACTGAGGGAGGTATGAGTGGAGTTTCAATGGGGAAATTATGGTAGTCAGAGGAGAGTAGACCACTAGACTCATCTTTGGTTAGCTATCAAAGGTGAACGTTGCATCGTTGAGAGAGTGACACAGATAATTTTCATTTACTTGGAAACCATATTTGATCAATTAACACAGCTTTAATTTTCTTTTCTTTTCTTTTTTTTTTGAGGTGGAGTCTTGCTCTGTCACCCAGGCTGGAGTGCAGTGGCATGATCTCAGCTCACTGCGATCTCCGCCTCCCGGGTTCAAACGATTCTCCTGCCTCAGCCTGCTGAGTAGCTGGAACTACAGGCACGTGTCACCACGCCTGGCTACTTTTTTTTTTTTGTATTTTTAATAGAGATGGGGTTTCGCCACATTAGCCAGGATGGTCTTGATCTCCTGACCTCGTGATCTGCCTGCCTCAGCCTCCCAAAGTGCTGGGATTACAGGCATGAGCCATTGTGCCCTGACTGTTTTATATTTTATAATCTAAAAAATTATTAGATAATGATCTAATAATAAATATGATAATAACAGAATAATAAACAGAGAAGATATCTGTGCTTCTGTGCTCAGTAATTTCTTTTTTTAATAATATTAGGACTTGCCTTCATTTATATCATGTTTTTCATGTTCAAATTGCTTAACCAAAATTAAGTAATTAATCCTTAAATAAAATCCTGCGAGGCAGATAAGAATTATCTTCATTTTACAGATTAAGTCAAATGTACCATATTCCAAATGATTAAGGCTTTGAAATCTCCAATACCAAATGGTCTATGTTCCCCTGGAAGCATGTGGAAACCTAAATTTACATAGTAATTATGTGTTCAATTGTGCTGAGGAAGCAAGTGGCAGACCTAGATAATCTTCCAAAAATGAAAGAGAGAAAGAAAGAAAAATATTGAAAATATACCAAAAATGAGTAATGTGGTTTTTAAAATCCTTGATCAATGATAATACTATTATTCACATATAGTGATTCTTCAGAAGTCCTCCTATGCTAAAAACAAAAACAAAAACAAAAACCCGCAAGAACCTTGGTAAATGCTAACGTTTTATGCAGAGAATAAATCCAATGGGATGATGAAATTTGCATCATGAAAGATGAAAAAGGATCCTCAGTCTATTCGGAGATAACGATGATGTACAGCTATTTGCTTATCATTTAGTACATAAATTCAAGTATTGGGCTACATTCTGCTTACTGTGAATATGCCTTGTGGGTGAAGAGAATTTGTGTTAAAAAAAGAAATTGTGAAATGTTAATAAGAATGTAATTCCTTAGCCTTACGTTGTGGAAGGACTCTGATAAATATACCATTTCTATTTTTGAAAAAACATAGCACTTTTCTCAAGGCAGAGGGACAAGTCATAATTGTCAGTGAAAAAATGAGAAAAGTTGCCTGTCTGTCTGTCTGTCT
>NW_012121830.1:0-2129 GCF_000951035.1 Colobus angolensis palliatus | reverse complement strand
CCTGTAATCCCAGCACTTTGGGAGGCTGAGGCAGGAGAATGGCGTGAACCCCGGAGGCCGGGAGACGGAGCTTGCAGTGAGCCGAGATCGCGCCACTGCACTCCAGCCTGGGCGACAGAGCAAGACTCCATCTCAAAAAAATAATAATAAAAAATAAATAAAACTGTTGAGAAGGGCGTGCAGAAACCGGAACCCCAAAGGGGGTGTGAAATGGTACAGTCACAGCCGGGCACGGCAGCTCACACCTGTAATCCCAGCACTTTGGGAGGCTGAGGTGGGTGGATCATTTGAGGTCAGGGATTTGAGACCAGCCTGAGCAACATGACAAAACCCCGTCTCTAACTAAAAATATAAAAGTAGCCAGGCAGTAGTGGCGCGCACCTGTAATCCTAGCTACTCGGGACGCTGAAGCAGGAAAACGGCTTGAGCCTGGGAGGTAGAGGCTGAGGTAAGCCAAGATCGCGCCACTATACTCCAGTCTGGGCGAGAGAGTGAGACCCTGACTCAAAAAAAAAAAAAAAGGTGGAGCCACTATGGAAAACAGTTTGGCAGTTTTTCAGAAAGTTAAACATAAGAATTATCATATGACCCAGCAAGTCTACTTAGGTATATACTCAAGAGAATTAAAAACACACATTCACACAACTTGTAAATGAATGTTCACAGCAGCATTATTCAAAATAGCCAAAAAATAGAAACCCAAAAATCCATCAATTGATGAACTGATAAACTGTGCTATATCTATACAATGGAATATTTATTATTCTGCCATGCTACATAATGGATAAACCTACAAAACATTATGTTGAGTGGCTCATGCCTATAATTCCAGCACTTTAGGAGGCCGAGGCAGGCAGCTCACTTGAGCTCAGGAGTTCAAGACCAGCCTGGCCAACATGGTGAAACCCCGTCCCCACTAAAAACACAAAAAATTAGCCAGGCATGGTGGTGGGCGCCTGTAATCCCAGCTACTCAGGAGGCTGAGGCAGGAGAATCACTTGAACCCGGGAGGCGGAGGTTGCAGCGAGCTGAGATCACGCCACTGTACTCCAGCCTGGGCAACAAGAGCGAAACGCTGTCTCAAAAAAAAAACAAAAAAAAACTGAGTTCATAACATTTCTTGGGCTTTACAAGATAGCTATCTCTTGCTCTTATTTGTCCTTTCACTACTTATTTCAAGCTTCAAAGAATTCCTTAGCAGTAGTACTCCCACTTTTTATGATTTATATGGTTACATTATATCCTCCTTCAATCTCCATTTTTCCAGATAAGATAATATTGATTTTGTAGTCACATGAAAGTCTCTCCATTTTCTCCATCTACTTATAATTTATCTGGACCTTTTCCACTTTTGAAGCATTTTTCTTGAGATAATTTGGTGGGAAGAACACTGGGCGAGGAGCCAGAAGTCCTCACTCTGCAACCTCATCTCTCAGATTCTTTATCTGAGAGGACTGCACTTGATAAATTTGTAATAGGCTCCTTTATATCTCTAAGCCTCATATATCTAAGACTCTGGATCTTCCAACTAAAAATCATTTGGTATTCTAACAATTCCCCTCAATTTTTTACTCCACTTAGCCAAAGGGGGCAGGAAGATCAGATTGAACGGTAGAGGAAGACACAACAATCAGGAAGCTCAGGGCTACAGAAGGAAGACATGACATTTTATGAATCAACAGAAAAAGATTCAATAAGAGAAATCAGACACCAAAAAAAGGAAAAAAGTCAGAGAAACACATGGCCTAATTCTAACCTCATCTCTACACATCTATTTGAAGGGGGAATAAGAAATACAAAAATGTGTATACTATTGTCCTTACCAAAGTTATTAGGTGTCTCTGTTACAGAATTTTTTTTTTGAGACAGGGTCTGGCTCTGTTGCCCAGACTGAGTACAATGGCGCGATCTCGGCTCACTGCAACCTCTGCCTCCCAGATTCAAGTGATTCTCCTGCCTCAGCCTCCCGAGTAGCTGGGATTACAGGTGCCCACCACCACGCCTGGCTTATTTTTGTATTTTTAGTAGAGGCAGGGTTTCACCAGGTTGGCCAGGCTGGTCTGAAACTCCTGACCTCAGGTGATCCACCTGCCTCAGCTTCCCAAAGTGCTGCGATTACAGACGTGAGC
>NW_012121829.1:0-1905 GCF_000951035.1 Colobus angolensis palliatus | reverse complement strand
AACCAGGTGTGGTGGCACATGCCTGTAATCCCAGCTACTTGGGAGGCTGAGGCAGGAGAATTGCTTGAACCCGGGAGGCAGAGGTTGCAGTGAGCCAAGATCGCGCCATTGCACTCCAGCCTGGGCAACAGCCTAGGCAGAGTTTATTTGAAACTCCATCTCAAATAAAGAAACAAACAAAAAAAGAAATAATAAAATAAAAAAAGAAATAAGAAAAATGAAGCTGACCATCCTATAATCTCAATGACCCTTCAGAGTTCATAATAGAATATTGAATATGGCAGAGTCTATGTCTCAAAGAGAGAGTGAGAGAAAGAGCATGTGAAAGGGAGAGAAGTTGACAGTCTCCTCCAAAATGGTCATCCAAATTGGAAAGTCACTCTTCAAGAGAGAAGCAGAATCCAGCTGATTGGATAGGTGACAGGATCACGAGAAAGGACATTAACATTTGTTGTGTGACACCCATGTACCAGGCAGTGGTTTCCAGGTGAAGAAACCAAGTCCCAGGGAAGTCAGGTAATTTCTCCTAGGTACATTACTAGTCATTTATGATGAAAACCAATGACTAACTCCAAATTCCTCCTCCCTCCCTCCCTCCCTTCGTTTCTTTCTTTCTTTCTGATGGAGTCTTGCTCTGTTGCCCAGGCTGGAGTGCAGTGGCACAATCTCAGCTCCACCTCCCAGGTTCCAGCGAGTCTCCTGCCTCAGCCTCGGGGGTAGCTGGGATTACAGGCACGCACCACCATGCCTGGCTAATTTTTGTATTTTTAGTAGAGTCGGGGTTTCACCATGTTGGCCAAGCTGGTCTCAAACTCCTGAGCTAAAGTGATCCGCCCACCTCAGCCTCCCAAAGTGTTGGGGTTACAGGCTGGGCCACCGCACCTAGCCAAAGCTGTTTTCATTTTGGGGAATAGAAAGGGTTTAGAAATACTTAAAACTGGCTGGGCACTGTGGCTCACACCTGTAATCCCAGCACTTTAGGAGGCCAAGGTGGGTGGATTATCTAAGGTCAGGAGTTTGAAACGAGCCTGACTAACATGGTGAAACTCCATCTCTACTAAAATACAAGAAAATTAGCTAGGCATGGTGGTACGTGCCTGTAATACCAGCTACTTGGGAGGCTGAGGCAGGAGAATCACTTGAACCCAGGAGGCAGAGGTTGCAGTGAACTGAATCGTGCCACTGCACTCCAGCCTGGGTGACAGAGTGAGACTCCATCTCAAAAAAAAAAAAAAAGGAAAAAGAAATACTTATAACTTAGGCCAAGTGCAGTGGTTTACACCTGTAATCCCAGCACTTTGGGAGGCCGAGGTGGGTGGATCACTTGAGGTCAAGAGTTTGAGACTAGCTTGGCCAACATGGCGAAATCCCATCTCTACTAAAAATAACAAAAATTAGCCAGGCATGGTGGTGTGTGCCTGCAATCCCAGCTACCTGGGAGGCTAAGGCATGAAAATTGCTTGAACTCAGGAGGTGGAGGCTGCAGTGAGCCAAGATCATGTCACTGCACTATAGCCTGGACAACAGAGCAAGATTCTGTCTAAACAAAAATAAAATATTTAAAACGTAGATCAACGGGAGGCAGGACTAGAATATCACAATTAATAGCTAAACCTAATCAATTTTATTATAGCTCATTTGAGGAAAAACTGTTAACAGAAGAGAATGGGTCAGTGTAGAGCATAGAAAAATGAAGCTGGGGCCGGGCACGGTGGCTCATCCCTGTAATCCCAGCACTTTGGGAGGCCAAGGCGGGCAGATCGCCTGAGGTCGGGAGTTTGAGACCAGCCTGACCAACATGGAGAAACCTCGTCTCTACTAAAAATACAAAATTAACCAGGTGTGGTGGCACATGCCTGTAATCCCAGCTACTTGGGAGGCTGAGGCAGGAGAATTGCTTGAACC
>NW_012121828.1:0-1926 GCF_000951035.1 Colobus angolensis palliatus | reverse complement strand
TCGCCACACTGTTTTCCACAATGGTTGAGCTAGTTTACAATCCCACCAACAGTGTAAAAGTGTTCCTATTTCTCCACATCCTCTCCAGCACCTGCATACATGTAATTTTCTTACTAGAAAGTAAGTAGGACACCAGCCTTCACATTTCAGAGTGTTAGTAAACAGATTAATTCTTAATATTTTCTTTCATTGAAGTAAGTGCTTATCTTTTCTGCAATAAAACACAAGCATAGGTCACTAAACTGTGTATTCCTGGACTGATAAGCTCTCGGAAGCACTGAGTCCTTTCAGGTGTAGGTGGAATGCCACTGCTGTAGCTCGAGCAGTGCTTCTCAAACTTTAATGTGCACACAAATCAAGGAAGCATCTTGTAAAAATACAGATTCTGGTTCAGTAGATCTGGGGTAGGGCCCATGATTCTTCTTTTCTATCTGGCTCACTGATCCTCAGACCACATTTTGAATCACAAAAGCATAGGTCATAGAATTAACAGTGTGGTTCCTTGGGTTACGGGTTCATTGAATGTCTTTGCTGTACAACATTCCAAAAGGCTTCAACTCCATTTCCACTGCTGTGCCAGAGCCAGCTTATTATACTGGCTCCTAAGAGCCAGTTAAATTTTCAGGAATTTGACAAGTCAGTTGTTAGCTTGGAATCAGCCATGGTGGGAGTACTTACACCACACAAGTCAGCAAATTCTACAAGTCAGAGTTCATGTTTTCCAGAGAGATGGTTGACCAGTATATACATCCTTGTTGCTTCCAACCCTGAATACTACTCTGTCCCATCAGGCACACACCCAGAAGACTATGAAGATCCTTCAGTCTTTTGAGGTATTGGTAGGAGTAGGGGGTGCTACAGAGGGTAAGAAGACAAGAATCTCTGAGTAGAAATCAAGGAAGAAATATAGACATAGGTAATTGTTGTTGTTGTTGTTATAAGTTGTTTCATTCTTGAGTATTCTTTTTTTTTTTTTTTTTTTGAGATGGAGTCTTGCTCTGTCGCCCAGGCTGGAGTGCAGTGGCCGGATCTCAGCTCACCGCAAGCTCTGCCTCCCGGATTTACGCCATTCTCCTGCCTCAGCCTCCCAAGTAGCTGGGACTACAGGTGCATGCCACCACGCCAGGCTAATTTTTTGTATTTTTAGTAGAGATGGGGTTTCACTGTGTTAGCCAGGATGGTCTCCATCTCCTGACCTTGTTATCCACCCACCTTGGCCTCCCAAAATGCTGGATTACAGGCGTGAGCCACTGCTCCCGATGAAACTTTCTTAATTTAATTTCTATATATATCTTTCTTAGATTTCTACCAGGCGGTTGGAGGACCACCACAAGTCTTTGAGTAGCTTGTCCCAAAATCCATATTTGGTTGAATTTTAAACTTCTTTTTGAAAAATAATGCTCAGGTTTCTCCTTATTTTCTAAACATATATTGGACCATTCCTCCTTCTCCTTCAAACGTGAGGCTCCTTCTCCTTAATCTTCACTTCTGGAAATGCTGGCAGGCTTTTTAGAGCCAACTCAACTGATAACTCAGCTAAGAGTAATTTCTCTTCCTCAGGCTACAGTAGCACTTTGTGTCTTCCATACTATACAACACAGGGTCTTAGTTTAGGCTTCCCCAAAGGCAGACTCTGAGTCAGGGATGCAAAGGCAAAGAGTATATGTGAGAGATGATCTCAGGCAATACTGGTAGAAGAGTAGGGAAGAAGTGATGTGAAAAAAAAGGAAGGGAAAGCAGCCAACAAAATGTTCATTGTTTACTAAGTTACCACTGTGGGCACTGGGAGCTTGATCAGGTTGAGTAACTTAAGAAACCAGTATAAATCCTCAGTATTATGCTACCAGAGAAGCAAGGGATCTAGAGGATTTATTAGAGGTGAGAGCAATGTAATTCCCCAATATGTTGGCTTGCCAAAGTGTTCAG
>NW_012121827.1:0-1146 GCF_000951035.1 Colobus angolensis palliatus | reverse complement strand
CTAAAATCAACACCCTAACATCACAATTAAAAGAACTAGAGAAGCAAGAGCAAACACATTCAAAAGCTAGCAGAAGGCAAGAAATTACTAAGATCAGAGCAGAACTGAAGGAGATAAAGACACAAAAACTCCGTCAAAAAAATCAATGAACCCAGGAGCTGGTTTTTTGAAAATACCAACAAAATTTATGGACCACTGGCAAGACTAATAAAAAAGAAAAGAGGGAAGAATCAAACAGATGCAATAAAAAATGATAAGGGGATATCACAACCGATCCCACAGAAACATAAACTACCATCAGAGAATACTATAAACACCTCCACACAAATAAACTAGAAAACTTACAGGAAATGGATAAATTCCTGGACACATACACCCTCCCAAGACTAAACCAGGAAGAAGTTGAATCTCTGAATAGACCAATAACAGGCTCTGAAATTGAGGCAATAATTAATAGCTTACCAACCAAAACAAGTCCAGAACCAGATGGATTCACAGCCAAATTCTACCAGAGGTACAAAGAGGAGCTGGTACCATTTCTTCTAAAACTATTCCAATCAATCGAAAAAGAGGGAATCCTCCCTAACTCATTTTATGAGACCAGCATCATCCTGATACCAAAGCCTGGCAGAGACACAACAGAAAAAAAGAATTTTAACCAATACCTCGATGAACATCACTGCGAAAATCCTCAATAAAATACTTGCAAACCGAATCCAGCAGCACATCAAAAAGCTTATCCACCAAGATCAAGTTGGCTTCATCCCTGGGATGCAAGGCTGGTTCAACATACACAAATCAATAAACATAATCCAGCATATAAACAGAACCAAAAACAAAAACCACATGATAATCTCAATAGATGCAGAAAAGGCCTTTGACAAAATTCAACAGCGCTTCATGCTAAAACCCCTAAATAAACTAGGTAATGGTGGAACGTATCTCAAAATAATAAGAGCTATTTATGACAAACCCACAGCCAATATCATACTGAGTGGGCAAAAACTGGAAGCATTCCCTTTGAAAACCAGCACAAGACAAGGATGCCCTCCCTCATCACTCCCATTCAACATAGTGTTGGAAGTTCTGGCCAGGGCAATAAGGCAGCAGAAAGAATAAAGGGTATTCAATTAGGAAAAGAGGAAG
>NW_012121826.1:0-1237 GCF_000951035.1 Colobus angolensis palliatus | reverse complement strand
CCGGCCTCTATTCTTTGATACTTTTTGAAAGGCCTGGGGGTCCTTTCCTGAGGAAGGAACTCAGATAAAACAATGTAAGTTTCAAGTTTTAGGATCAGAAGGGTCAATTTCTGTTTACTCCCCACCACCCCCCTTCAAAAAAAAACTGTCTATGGGAGTATTGGGTCAGTTTCAGTTGGCAGAATCCAGTTCTTTGCCCTTATAAGGCTGAAGTTCCTGTTTCCTTGCTGTCAGCCACGGGCTGCTGGTCTTTGCTCTTGGAGGCTGCCTGCATTCTCTATGGCCCCCTCCAGCAATGGCAGGTCAAACTCCCCTCATGCTTTGAAACCCTCTAACTTCTCCTTCTGCTGCATCTCTCTCACTCACTTGTCTGTCAACCTTTTCTGCTTTTAAAGGCTCATGTGATTACATCGGGCCCACCTGGATAGACCAGCATCCACTCCCTATTTAAAGGTCAGCAGATTAGTTAAGTTCAATTGCATCTGCAATGTCCCTACACAGCTGTATCTAGATTTGAGTTTATTTGACTAACCAGGGGACAAGAATCTTGAGGAGGGAGGCACGGGGGCAGGGACAGGATGCATCTTTAGAATTCAGTCAACCACAGCGCTTTACAGTTAAATGTAGTGCACATTCTCAGATCGGTAACAGTTAAGAAACTTTGAAATACTGGCTTTGCATTAGATAATGGTACAGATTGTCCCAATTTACCATGGTTCAACTTAAAATTTTTCTACTTTATGATGGGACAAAAGTGATATACATTCAGTAAAAACTGTACTTTGAGTACCCATACAACCGTTCTGTTTTTCACTTTGAGTATGGTAGTCAATAAATTATATGGGATATTCAACACTTTATTATAAAATAGGCTTTGTGTTAGATGAGTTTGCCCAATGTAAGTGTTCTCAGTACATTTAAGGTGGGCTAGGCTAAACTATGATGTTTGGCAGGTTAGGTGTATTTGCATTTTCACTTTTTGGTTTTTATTTTTTTCTTAGAGTTTCAGTGTGGTGGCTCATCCCTGTAATCCCAGCACTTTGGGAGGCTGAGGAGGGTGAATTGCTTGAGCTCAGGAGTTCGAGACCAGCCTGGGCAACATGGCAAACCAAAAATACAAAAAATGTGCCAGGCATGGTGGCTTGCACCTGTGACACCAGCTACTTGGGAGGCTGAGGTGGGAGGACTGCTTCAGCCTAGCTGGTGGAGGTTGTAGTGAGCTGAGATTGTGTCACTG
>NW_012121825.1:0-1201 GCF_000951035.1 Colobus angolensis palliatus | reverse complement strand
GTTCAGCTCCCACTTATAAGTGAGAACATGCACTGTTTGGTTTTCTGTTCCTGTGTCAGTTTACAGAAGATAATAGCTCCCAGCTCCATCCATGTTTGCCGAAAAGAATATAATTGTATTCTTTTTTTTATGGCTGCATAATATTCCATGGTGTATATGTGCCACATTTTCTTAATCCAGTCTGTCACAGATGGACATTATTAACCAAAGTTAAAGCAGTGGTTTCCAAACTCCCAGTTGTCCAAACACCCATAATAAAGTTTTCACCAATCTGTGGCAAAATGAAAAAAAAAAAGTAGTGAATTTTTATGAATTCAGAAATATCCACTTCAAGGGATTGTTTTATTTTCATGTTGAAATATTCATTTTTTATGCGATCGATGTATTCATTCTTTTGTATGATTATAAGAGGCATCATTTTTGTAAATTTTTTTGTTGCCACCCCAATATATTAGTAGAACAAAAATTTAGCAGTTCTTTCGATTAAAGGAATTACTAGTCCTTTGCATACAAAAGTCAGAATTAACAGGCAGGGGAACTTCCAATACAGTGTTCTTTTTGTTAGGCATTTCTCCCTAGTTATTTCTTGTGGCTTTTTTCTTTTTTCTTTTTTTGATGGAGAAAGGTCCTCCCTCAAGCATTTTTCTCAGCTACCAAAGGGCACCTCTCTCTTTTTCTCAACTCACAATTATGAAACCATTTTTTATTATTTTAAAATAATTGGGTTATAAAAAAGCAACAAGATGCATTTATGAATAATCTCCTTATAAATTAGATGAACTACCAGGTAAGTTAAAAAACACTATCTTGTTTTTGTAATGCTGACTTTCAGTTTTGTGATTCATCATACCTCAATTACAAGAAGTTCCCTTGTTTTAATGAACTAAAGTAGTATACACATACGCACTTATATGCAACTTAATCTACCACTGGCGACAAAGCAGAGAAATGCAAGAAATAAGGGTAATTTGAGGCCGGGCACGGTGGCTCAAGCCTGTAATCCCAGCACTTTGGGAGGCCGAGACGGGTGGATCACGAGGTCAGGAAATCGAGACCATCCTGGTTAACACGGTGAAACCCCGTCTCTACTAAAAAAAAAAAAATAAAAAAAAAAAAAAAGAATCCTGCTGAGTCATTATAGCAAGAATCCCCTAGTCCTGATATGTGATAAAATTCTTCATCTTGCCCATCCTACCTCCAT
>NW_012121824.1:0-1294 GCF_000951035.1 Colobus angolensis palliatus | reverse complement strand
ACAAAAAAAAAAAAAAAAAAAGAAAGAAAGAAAAAGAAGGAGAAGAAGAAGCAGAAGCTGGAAATGGAGGGCAGAGCCCTGAGCTGCTGTGAAGCAGGGAGAACAGGAAAGCAGAGGAACAAAGAGCAGGGTCTCGAATGCAGAGGTGTCTCTGCAGCCTCCGCCCACGTGCCTTCCAACCACCCCACAGGCTGCCTCTCTCCCCTCCTGTCCCCCTTGGCCGGCTCTTGCCTGTCTTCCTCCCTGGGTGCCTCTGGGGGTCTCTCCCTCTCTCCCTCCCACCGCACACATCCCATTATCAACCTGGTCTCGCCAAGTCGTGGCTTCTGAGAGGTGCGAAGGGGGCGCCCTTGGGTTTACACCCTTGCGGGGCTGGGAGGGGGTGGCGAGTGGGGGATGAATGTTTTAAATACAATGCATACCAAAAATGTAATAAATATTTAATTTTATTTTATTAAATACCAACTTGGTGATGGCTGACACTTTATTAAAGTGTCAAAGTGAGTCTTCGTACACTCTAATTACTTATTCTAACAAGGCAGGGAGGCTGGGCGCTGCGGGCCATCTGTGTGTGCGGGAGGTGCGTGTGCTCCTGTTAAGTAACACCTATTAAACTATTATTTGCACCTAGAGGCATCTCATTAATACCTCGACTAGTGCCATCACACCGCCTCTGCGGGCTGACCCCAGGCTGGGAGGGAAGAGGCGGCCCCCAGATCTCACCCCCAGCACAGCCTCCTCCGACCAGGAGAGCCTATAAAATTAATAACGACTCTCTCACCTAATTGAATTCCTGACAAACGGTGACTCCCGCTGCCGTGGGCTCGCTGCGTCCTGGGATTCGGGGGACAGATCCTGGGACCCCACTCTCAGGGCTGGTCCCAGACCCCATGAGCTGCCCCAGGCTTTGGAACCCCAAATACACCTCTGGCTCCTTCCAGCACCTGCTGTTTGAAGATATTTCTTTTAAAAAATGTATGATTAAAAAAATGCGTTTAGAGACAGGGTCTTGCTCTATTGCCCAGGCTGAAATGCAGTGGTGTGATCCAGGCTCACTGTAGCCTCAAACTCCCAGGTTCAAGCAATCCTCCCACCTCAGCCTCTCGAGTAGCTGGGACTATAGGTGTGCACCGCTGCACCTGGCTTATTTTATTTTATTATTTTATTTTATTTTATTTCATTTCATTTCATTTCATTTTATTTGAGATGGAGTCTTGCTCTGTCACCCAGGCTGGAGTGCAGTGGCACCATCTCGGTTCACTGCAAGCTCTGCCTCCTGGGTTCACGCCATTCT
>NW_012121823.1:0-1035 GCF_000951035.1 Colobus angolensis palliatus | reverse complement strand
GGTGTACAATGGTGCAATCTCGACTCACTGCAACCTCTACCTCCCAGGTTCAAGCGATTCTCCTGCCTCAGCCTTCTCGAGTAGCTGGAATTACAGGCATGTACCACCATGCCCGGCTAATTTTGTATTTTTAGTAGAGACGGGTTTATCCATGTTGGTCAGGCTGGTTTTGAACTCCCGACCTCAGGTGATCCACCCGCCTCAGCCTCCCAAAGTGCTGGGATTACAGGCTTGAGCCACCGCACCTGGCTGCAACCAGAAGAACTTTCTCCAAAATGATAAATCATTTTAGCTTAGATTTAGAAAGGGTTAAGAGGGTCCCATCTTTCTCTTTAGGAATAGTTTCTTAAAAAGCTAAATGCCATTATCACACCTGCCAAGATTAACAATAAGTTGGTTTGTTAAATCAGGATCCAAACACAAAGTTTCTTATAATCTAAATTAGCCTCTCTCCCTTTTTACCCTTATAACATTGACTTACAACAGTAACTGGGTCAGCTGCTTTGTAAAATGTCCTACATTCTGGATTTGACTATTTACTTCCTTAAGTTGTAATTTGACTTACTCCTTTATCCCTTATATTTGCTGCAAGGGAAAGGAGCTTTAGAGATTCAGGTTTCACTTTTCTTTTTCTCTTTTTTTTAACAAGGATACTTCATAGGGGGTAACATCAGGAGGCACATGTCTGCCTTGTCCCACTTTTAGTGATGCTAAGATTGATCAGAGGGTTCAAATGGTAACAGCCTAAGCTCTCTATCAACTTTTCATCTAAAGATTTGATAATCATTCCTTGAATCAATTATTTCACGAGGGGCTGTAAGTGGTGATTTTCTAATGCTACTGGTCCAACTACATTTATTAGTTGGAATTTTTCCCTCACCAACTAAACCTATTTTGATACTCTGAATGACAGTTTATACAGGAAAAGTAGGATAACTATTTAATTATTTCCTTTTACCTTCCAATTTTCAAAATAAAGTACTGGTGCCTTATTATTTCCAACTAAATTGAACAGACACCAAAACTGAAATATGT
>NW_012121822.1:73543-75479 GCF_000951035.1 Colobus angolensis palliatus | reverse complement strand
TCTGTTACCAAATTAACACTGGACAAAAGCCTGGTCAGAGGAAGGCTGTGCAGATTGTCTCTCCACCCTCACTTCTTCATACATGAATAAGAGGACATAGGGCTATATGATTATTGTCCTGAATAGAAGCAGTTACAGAGCTACCATAATTGCAAATTATTTTATATAATTTGTTATATATAATAACCGACATTTTATTTCAACACCTACTGAAATTAAGTCTTGATCAATGTAGGGTCTTCTCTTCCAATTAATTGTAATCAGATCAAAACAACCTCCTATCAGCTCTGTCCACTTCTTTATTCATGAACTCTCTCTTCTTTTACATCTGAATCTACTCATTTAACAATGATATTCATGTCCCTATTATGAACAAGTAATCTTCTTTCTGGATTTGTAATGATGCAGAAAGGTACTATTTTGCTTCAAAGAATTAGAATATGGAAACATTTTATTTGTTTTGTTTCACAGAATAACATTCAGAAATATCAACAATAGACTTGATAATCGGGAATGATGATGTTTGAAAGAGTGAAAAATAATATTTTTCGGAAAGTTAAGGAAGTCAGTAAACTTAAAGATATAAAAATTCTCCATATTGTAAAAGAGAGACATACTACAATCAACTTAAGTTTTATGCAATAAAGAAAGACTTACTGTAAGTAAGGAAGTAAGTGTCCAGTGTTATTCTCTAAATTTGTTTGGATACAACAAGATATAATCAACAAGTGCTAAAATAAAATATTTGACAATAGCTTCATAAAAGTGGCTGCATCTAATCAGAATCTCTAGTTATTCCTTGATTTTTTTTCTCTCACTTATCTACACACCCTTCCTTTGTGGGTATCATCTGTGCCACGGTTTTAAATATCTTTTATTTACTGACACCATTCAAATGACTGTGTCTCATTCCCTCAATTCCAGACTCAAATCTTGAACTACTCATCTGATATCGCCACAGAGATACAGAATATTCAATCTTCAATATATTGAATATTTCAAACTTAACATGGTCGAAAAGAAACTGCTAATTCCTCTTGCATCCAACATATGAGTAGCTTCTCACTTAGCCCGTCTCAGCAAATGACAACCCCTCCTTACATTAGTCCAGAGCAAAAACCTTGGAATAACCTTTAATACCCCTCTTTTTGTCACACTTTGTATTCAGTAAGTCAGCAACGGCTAGTGGCTCTGTCTACAAAATGTATCCAGAATCAGGCAACTTTCCAATACCTCCACTAGGATGCTTCTGATCCAAGATGCCATCATCTCACTCCTTTGTCACTCTGGTTGTTTCCTAACTGGTCTTCCTGTCTGTTATCTTGGCATCTTTTAGTCTGTTCTTCTCAATGCAGCAGCCAGAGTTGTCTTGTTAAAATATGTCAGATCATGTCATAGCTTTGCTCAATATTCTTCAGTGACTTCTACCTCTCTGACGTCAAAAGACAAATCCTTCAATTAACCAGGACCCAGCTGATCACCTTTCTGATCCCCATTCCCATCACCTTCCTCCAGCCATGCTGACTTTGTTACTTCTTAAACCCATCAACATGTTTTCTTTTCACATCTGTGAATTTGCTGTTCCTTCTGCCTGGAAAGATCTTCCCCTCAGATACGTGGTTGACTATCTCATATCTCCTCCAGATTTTCTACTCAAATGTTATCTTCAGTTAAATTATAATTCCTCCCACCCAAATCTCCTTCCCAACATGGCAGCACATATCACTACATAGCATATCAAATATTTAGCATATCTATATTTATTACCTGCCTTCTCTTACCAACCTTTGTGAAAGTACAAATTTGTGTCTATTTTGTTCACTAATTACTCCTCAGCACCTAGAACTCTGACATATAATAAATGCTCAAAATATGTTTTATAAGTTTAATTATTATTAAAATGATTAAAAGTTTATTAAAAACAGTTCTAGACAAA
>NW_012121822.1:66462-68123 GCF_000951035.1 Colobus angolensis palliatus | reverse complement strand
GTCAGCAAAAATAATCCTAGAGGCAAACAAGTATTGTCCCCTAGTCTCTCCTTCTCTTTTATGACAACCAAATAGGCCAATTGTTGTGTAAAATGGTGGAGGCACAAGGTGATAGAACACAGCATGAGCAAGAAAAAGTTTCCCTTGCCAGCCATCAGTGCCATACACAGACTAGTTTATAAAACCTCTGATATACTGGTATTGTTTGTAATTACAGCATAGCCTTTCTATCTGGATTAATTATTCATAAGAAGCAGAAGGAAAAAGGAGAAGGAGGAGGAGAAGCAGAAGAGGAAGTGAAGAAGAGAAGGAAGGAGAAGGAGGAGAAAGGAGGACAAACTACAGAAACAAACAAAAGAAAAAAGCTTAAAATATATGCCCTTAGCTTAATTGTTAGGCTTAGTAATTGAGAATAATGGTGAAAAACTAATATAAAACCCTGAAAAGGTAGTGATCCAAGTAATAAAATGGCAAAATATTAGGTAATACTGTCTCCTGTGGAAAATTGGAAGGCAAGTCACAGATTAATGAACCTTTAGCTATGGACAAATAGCTTTGCAAAGAACATTAGTAGTGGGCTTTATTTGTTTTCAGCTGCATCAGGGAGTCACTGCAGGAGAAAGCTGAACTCACGGATGGATTGTCAATTTTCTGACCAGAAATGAAAGGGACTAGAGAAATCTCAGAAATTAGTGAAGTTGCACTATCAGAAATGGCACTTTTTTTTTTATTTTACTTTAAGTTCTGGGATACATGTGCAGAACGTGCAGGTTTGTTACATAGGCATACATGAGCCATGGTGGTTTGCTGCACCCATCAACCCGTCATCTAGCTTTTAAGCCCTGCATGCATTAGGCATATGTCCTAATGGTAACTTTCAATGGCAAAGAGGCAGAAACTAGAATGAGAATGACTTTGAGTAACAAATATTTAGCAAAATCTTCCAATTAATTAAATTGCCTCAAAGCAAAGTTCATACTAAGGAGTGGTACCCAGTAAATATTTTTCAGTTTAAAAAATTATTAGAGGAAAAGTTTATGATAGTGATGCGGCTCTTTTAACTCTTCTGGTTATATAACCTCAAGGTGCCTACCATTAATTCCACTAAATGAGTGAAAAAGGCAAGGGGAGGGAGAAGAAGGAGAAAGTGGAAAATGAAGAGCCAAACATATTCATCATGAGAAATGTAACTGCAACAAAACAGTAGATTGGCCAGGTGCAGTGGCTCACGCCAGTAATCCCAGCCCTTTGGAAGGCCAAGGTGGGCAGATCGCTTGAATTCAGGAGTTCAAGACCAGCCTGGGAAACATGTGAAACCCCAGCTCTACAAAATATACAAACATCAGCTGCATGTGGTGGCGCACACCTGTAGTCCCAGCTACTCAGGAGGCTGAGGCTGGGGAATGGCTTGATCCCGGAAAGTTGAGGCTTCAGTGAGCCATGATTCAGACTGAGTGACAGAGGGAGACCCTATCTAAAACAGGAACAACAACAACAACAAAACCTGTAGGCATAGTTACTGGTACATGATGCGGATACAAGAGAATACGAACAAATCACAGTAACCAGGTTTTAGAGTCTGAATTAAAGGAGACTGTAACTAAACAAGCATCAAGGCCCCAGGGTTTTATGGCAAAGAGAAAGCTACACAATGGCACAAG
>NW_012121822.1:64478-66022 GCF_000951035.1 Colobus angolensis palliatus | reverse complement strand
ACATATTCATCATGAGAAATGTAATTGCAACAAAACAGTAGATTGGCCAGGTGCAGTGGCTCACGCCAGTAATCCCAGCCCTTTGGAAGGCCAAGGTGGGCAGATCGCTTGATTTGTTCAAGACCAGCCTGGGCAACATGTGAAACCCCAGCTCTACAAAATATACAAACATTAGCTGCATGTGGTGGCGCACACCTGTAGTCCCAGCTACTCAGGAGGCTGAGGCTGGGGAATGGCTTGAGCCAGGAAAGTTGAGGCTTCAGTGAGCCATGATCCAGACTGGGTGACAGAGAGAGACCCTATCTAAAACAGGAACAACAACAACAACAAAACCTGTAGGCATAGTTACTGGTACATGATGCGGATACAAGAGAATACAAACAAATCACAGTAACCAGGTTTTAGAGTCTGAATTAAAGGAGACTGTAACTAAACAAGCATCAAGGCCCCAGTGTTTTATGGCAAAGAGAAAGCTACACAATGGCACAAGTATACATATGTAACAAACCTGCACGTTATGCACATGTAACCTAGAACTTAAAGTATAATAAAAAAAAAAAAAAGAAGAGTTTATTTCCTAAACTCAAGGTCAGTTACAATAAAGAGAAAATAGAGAAAGAAGAATTTCAGAAAGGAAAACAACTGTAGACAGTGAAGTCACTCTCAGGGTGAGGGTCTGTTGAGCAGTTTCCCTCTCCAGGGTGGGGGCAGACATGACATCTGCCCAGTGAGCTTTCAGAAGCTGTATGTACTTTTTTTCTCTCTAGTCAGATATATTCATTGTAGCTACCTCAATCCTATTACTGTTACACATTCGATTTGGTGGGATAACTTTTTTTTTTTTTTAGGTTAATTTACCTTGAGACCAAGAGAAAACAATGGTAATGACTATGTAGGGACTCTCCATACCTCACCTACGTATTCCAAACTTAGAGCAAGATAAGCAGAAACATCTGGGCTATCTCCCTTGGGGAGGGTTGACTGTGTTCTATGAAAAGACAGTCAGGGGAGAGATGGGGAACAGAATGGCAATAAAACAGAAAACAGAAACAATGATGTTCCCCTTTTATTTCATTTGGCATTTTTCTGCCACCTTGCAATTTGGCAAAGCCTTGTGATAGTTCCACCCAACAGGTTGTCAGGAAACATGACTTGAGCTACCTACTAATTGAATTAATAAAAGTCCCTACATGGTTTTTTTTTCTTAGTACAGCCTGAGTGAACAATACACCATTGCTATATTTAAGGCCTTTGGGATTTTGTGGTTAATATTTTGTAGTTTTTCTCTCTTATTAGCATTTATTGGCTTAGACAGGACTATCAGAAAAATGGTATTTTAACTTTTTTCTTTTTTTTTCTTTTTTTCGAGATGGAGTCTTGCCAGGCTGGAGTGCAGCGGCACTATCTCGGCTCACTACAACTTCTGCCTCCCTGGTTCAAGCGATTCTCCTGCTTCAGCCTCCTAAGTGGCTGGGACTACAGTCATGCACCACTACGCCCAGCTAATTTTTGTGTTTTTAGTAGAGACAAGGTTTCACCATGTT
>NW_012121822.1:63108-64428 GCF_000951035.1 Colobus angolensis palliatus | reverse complement strand
CAATCATCTCAATGTAATATTTACCTATTTGCTAAGCTTTTACATCAGGAACCGTTAAAGTTTATATTTACCTAATTGTTTAATGGCTTGCTTTAAAAGATTATATACAATTCTTGCTAAATTTCTTTGTTTGTTAATCTGGTTTATTGACATTGTTCCCAGGCTCATGGGGCATTCTGATTTGCTCTAGTTGTAGTGATATATTCAGAGCTGATGGGATTCTCCAACTTCTCATACACTTTCAATTCTTCCTGAGTAATCTCATTCAAATTTCTAAGTACCTGACCCTCACTATTAGAGACCTTGACCATGATCTTGACCAGGAAATTTTATCACCTTTAGACTTCAGTGTTTTGGGTTGTTTTAATTGTGCTGTGCATGTCTTAAGTGCTAGTTTAAAGCTAGCTTAGAGCACCAGTTAGAAGAAGAAAATATAAAATAATTTTGTATAACACAAGTATTTTTCTTCTTTTTTTGTATTTTTCCTTATGTAGTAATTTAGAGGTGTGAGAAGCAAACTTTTATTTCTACTGTGCCCACGTTACTTAACACATTGAAAGAATTCCAAAACTGTAGTCAAAACTTTGCTTTGGCAGGGACATCTTTTATGTAAGAGATCATCAGCTTCGCAGACAAATCATAGGCTACCACTTGCTATCCCCTCCATATTTGCACGATTGCTATTTCCATAACCTCCAAGCTTCTCTAAAGATCTGTTACTCAAAAACCACCTGAAATAGCTATTTTTGATCATTTTTTTCAAGCTACAAAGAACATGGACTTGTTTTGGTTACCTCAGTTAAAGATGGTTTAAGAAACACAAAAGACAAAGAGGAAACACTTTCAAAAGTTGTGTAACAAAGATTCTTAAATTAGAGACTCTCAGTTTACAAGACTATCCTAGCAGTTCTCCTTCCCAAGGATGCAATGGCTAAACTATGTTTCTGCCTCTCTTTTAATGTCACACATACTGATATAATACATGCACACCACATACACACACATATACACACAAGCATACACACATCATTCTCCCACTCAATGTTCTTATTTCATTGCCTTTCCAGTGGAGTTGCTTGGATTCTGTTGTCAATATTCCTGACTCCTTTTCACAGTAAAATTCCCTAAGCAGCAGTCCTAATTGTTTTAGTGTAATGTGTCATTATCAAATATAGAGTACTTTTACTGAGCAGAACCTTTGTTTAAGAAATCTCTTGGTCGGGCGCAGTGACTCAGTCCTATAATGCCAGCAGTTTGGGAGGCTGAGGTGGATGGATGACAAGGTCATAAGATGGAGACCAGCCTGGCCAACATGGTGAT
>NW_012121822.1:60067-62863 GCF_000951035.1 Colobus angolensis palliatus | reverse complement strand
AACTTTGCTTTGGCAGGGACATCTTTTATGTAAGAGATCATCAGCTTCACAGACAAATCATAGGCTACCACTTGCTATCCCCTCCACATTTGCACCATTGCTATTTCCATAACCTCCAAGCTTCTCTAAAGATCTGTTACTCGAAAACCACCTGAAATAGCTATTTTTTATTTTAAACAAAGACTGGACCTAAAGGATTGCGTTTGACAGCTTATCTGTTTATGTAAATTATGTGCTTTTACTAATCCATTTTTCAAAAAAATGTTGCTTACATTTAAAAAATTGTATTTTTCAGAGTAATCTTTCATCTGGAATCTGATTAAGTAGAGAGTCTACCATTTTCACACACAAGTCAATCAATGAGCTCAACTGTATTTCCAATTACACTTCTAAGATGCAGCATACAACTTTCCTGTTACAAATCACAATTTTTACTCTATTTGTGTTTCAACTGCACATGAATTTATACATCATATCTTCAGTATATGCATTTCAATGTAGTTTTCAGTAATTCAAGTAGGTCTCTTACTAAATCAAAACACCTTTATGGAGTGCTTTCTGAATGTCAATCTTATCTAAAGCTCAGGTGGAAAAAGATGTATGCAGATGATATCTTTACTCAAGGATATCACAGATTGTATTTGCATATTTGAGTTTTCTTTTGAGCTCTTGTGTAAAAACATCAGCTCCCAAAACTTGAGTTATGCTGCCAATTGAGTGGTTCTTTCATTATATCCCATTGAATGACGCTATTTTTTCAAAGAAATGTTTTCTACTTTCATACGAAAATTTGATGAAGTGTCAAAATTCTGGTACAATTTAATTTCATTAACAGTGGAGAAAAATACCCACTTTTAGATAGCAAAAAGTCAGTCCACATTTAATCTGTTTATCCTTTCTTTTGAAGCATTCTTCTGGAAGCTAAACTTATCTAAATAAAAATAATAATAATATAAAGTCAATTGCTTCCATGAATAGTATTTAAAATATTTATTAACAGGCAAGTCATGTTCACCAACTACCCAAAACATACTCCCAGAGGATCAGGCAAAATAACTATTGGGTACTAGGATTATTACCGGGTTGACCAAAAAAATCTGTACAACAAACCCCCATGATACAAGTTTACCGATATAACAAACCTCCACATGTACCCCTGAACATAAAATAAAAGTTAAACAAACAAACAAACAAAAACCTCTTGACCAAAAGGACAGATATAATTTAAAAGTAGCAGTAATTTCCAGTGGAATATTGGTACTGGTTTTAGTAAATGAAGATTGGGCAAGCCAGACATATTCGCTATTTTCTCAAATAGATACTGCTTTGGGAAGAAGAATTTTGGAAAGATGTGGCAGGAGCATGGTTTTAAAATGTCTCTGAACATTTGTAAAAAAATAAACATCTATCAGGAAGGTAAAAGAATAAACGTGGATAACATCTAGAAAAATATTAAGTGACAAAGCATGCTCATAATCTCCAAAATACAAGTAGAATAAATACCTCAAATTAAATTAACTGTGTAGAATTAGTAGTGGTGTAAAAGAAAACAGAATGAAGATGATATAGTTTGGCTCTGTGTTCCTACTCAAGTCTCATCTTGAATTGTAAATCCCACATGTAAAGGGAGAGACCTCATGGGAGGTGATTGGACCATCAGGGCAATTTCCTCTGTGCTGTTCTGGTGCTAGTGAGTTCTCACGAGATCTGATGATGTTATAAGTGGCAGTTTCTCCTGGCAATTTCTCCTGCTCTTTCTCTCTCTCCTGCCACCTTGTTAAGAAGGTACATGCATCTCCTTTGCCTTCCGCCATGATTTTAAGTTTCTCTGGGCCTCCCCAGCTATGCAGAACTGTGAATCAATTAATCCGCTTTCCTTAGAAAATTACCCATTCTCAGATATTCTTTATAGGAGTATGAAAATTTACTAATACAGAAAATAAAGGGAATTCATAAGTTACTGAAAGCTAAAAATTCTAAATCATCAACAGAAACTCATTCCAGTGTGCAGTGGAAAAACATGAGAACAATGTTCTCAATGGAGACAATGGGTCGAGGGTTCCACGTTCAAATGAATGGGTGAATTGAGGATTCTGAGGAAAAGTGAAATTGTGCTGAGGTATTTAGGGATCTCTGAATTCTCCAAATGACACAACAAAGGTTTTCTTTCAGAGTAAAGCCCCTAAATTAGGAGAGACTGTTGGGATTCACTTATAATGAATCATTAACCTATGCATGATTTTCTAACATTTGGAAAATATTGGCTCACTTAGTTCTACAGGTGTTCCAGATATTGACACCTTTTGCCATATAATATTTTTTAATCACATTTTTAATATATTACTAATCTCATTCTAAAATCCTTAAATGTTAGGAAACTGTCAAGATTTTGGTGACAGATATCAAGTTTGTCAAATCTAATGCTCACTTGAAAGTACAAATTTTTATGAGTAGCAAAAATAATCAGTTGTTTTTCTTGAAATTACAGGCTAATTTCCTTAATTTTCAAAAATATTTCTATCAAATACCCAAGTATGAATGACTATAATTTCCTGTCATGGTCTTTGCAAGTGAAAATGGTGATCCATTAAAAAGGTAATTAATTAAGCTTGCAACTTACACATAGTCAAAAGTGCTTCTCCTCAAGAACACCATCGTACTTTGATATGTAAAAGTGTCTCATGTGTATCATTCATTGAATCACATAGAACATTAGAAAGGTATGTATTAACTGGTTTTCATTTAATAATATTCATATTTGTTATTGCTTCATCAAAGACTTAAATGGAATTTTGG
>NW_012121822.1:51612-59782 GCF_000951035.1 Colobus angolensis palliatus | reverse complement strand
AAAAAGAAAAGAAATGGAATTGTATTTATTTTTTTTATTTTAGTAAAGTATGACAGTGAAGAATACACTGGCTACTAGTTCTGTTTGTGTCATTGCCTTGATTCTTGCTGAAATGCCAGCATTAACATCCCCCAACCCCAACTGTTTTGCACTATCAGTACAAATGTTAACAGCTATTCTTGGATAAATTATGAGATGATTTATGATATATCATGATTTATCATGAGATTATATATGCATATATGTAAAGTAAAATAGCAACAAAGCAGATTAAGGTTGCAATATAATATTTTAAAATAAGCTTAAAAAGTGACAGAAAGATTGAAGCAATAACATACATTAAAATTAAATAAACATAGTGAAGGAATTGCAGAAAAGAATTAACATGACAGCACTGAAATAATTTAAGAAATCTTTAAATAGTAAAAGAAAATATTTCAGAAATGAAGATTAGAGAAAACACAAAAGTGAGTAAACAACAGGAATGAAATTTTTTAAAATAAAAAGACATAAATGTGAGTTATATAACATAAACAAAAAATATTCAATTAATATTTAATAATAATTCCTGAAGGGGAAAAAAAACTAAAGCAAAGGGAATTTACTAAATTTATAGTACAATTTATCATTTAAAATCTACTATTAACAGATACTGTGAATTTGGGAAAAATCACCCCAAATGGCCAAAATAGACACAAATTCTGACAAAATTATACAGCTTAAAGAAACAAGAAAGAAAAATATATTGCCCTGGCATTGAGGCCCCTAGTTACCATGCAACAATTTTATAAAGCAGAAATCACAGAAAACATAAGAGAAAACAGACAGACACGAATTAACAATCTGAGACTTTAGTACATTCCTTTCAATCTAAGACAGATACGAACAAACTATTAAGAACATAAAGTATTTAACAACCTAATAATAATGTAGTTGTTACAGACATAAATAGATATATCTAGATAGATACATTTATATAAAGAGACTTTTGGGTATATAGGCAAAGCAATTAGAGGTGCAAGAATTAAAGGGAAAGAGGTCAAACTATATTTGTTGTTATTATATATCTAAAAACTTTCCAAAAGAATCAAGAAAATACTGTCATTAAAACTAGGTCAGTTTAGTAAAGTAGCTGGTTAAGAAAACAACAAAAATACATATATTGTTATATACAAAGAGAAAAACAGCTAAAAGAAAGAAAATCTATTCACTAAAAATAAATAGAATAAAAATACATAAGTGAAACAAGACATATGGAAAATCCATATGAGCTAAACTATGAAACACTTCTGAATGAAACATAGATTGAAAGTTCCTGTGTTCTTGCACAGGGAATATCAGCAATATAAAAACATCACCTCTCTTGAAGTTAATTTATGTATGTAATACAATCCACTAAAATAAGGGATAGTATTATTGTTACATTATTTTTATAATTTAGTAATACGCAACAGTAAAAAGCATGAGGAACCTATCTTTATAATTCTATGAAGTCATCTTCAGGATCTATTTTTGAATGAAAAATCAAGTTGGAGAAAGCAATCTTAATATTGTACTGTGCATTTAAGTAGCTGGAGGTGAGTACTAATCTATATATACTTTGTCAATCCATACTCTTTAAAAATAAAATACATAAACCTTATTTTGTAAGTGCCATATATGGGGGGAGGAATGAGTAGAAGGAAGTAGAATAGAATCTGTTTTATATTCCTTTTTTTACAGACTTAATTTTTAAATCATGCAAATATTTTATTTTATACAACAAAATTGAGTATAGGGCTTAAATATTTAAAAGTATAAAACCAATAATTTTAACTTTATATGGAGTATAAAATATCATCATATTGAAGGAAATTTTTTCCCAAATAATTTTAAAATATGGTAATTTGGCTCTGTACTCTAAGGATTAGGAAAAAGTCTGAAGCTAACTTACTAATTATATTATCAGTGATAAAGTCGTTATGATTTTTATTAGATTATACTGTTGAATTGTGGTTTAAAACCAACAAACAGTTGTCAAGAACTGCACTTAGTACCATACATATAGCATATTTAAATTATTTATAAATTATTATTGAGCACTCTTATTGCTTAACTTATAATATAATTTTATAATATAATTTTGCATTGTAAAGAACTATAGATCCAAGTCTGTGGCAAGGAATACAAAGAAAGCACAGCCTATTTTGTCATATAGCAAATGAAGTTTTAAGAGACTACCTAGATTATCTCAAAAGGATACAAACGTATTTTCTGAAAAATATTAGTCAATTGAATTCAATAAGGATAAAAGAAATTATACACCCCAATCATTAGCATTTATCACAAATATGCAAGCCTGGACCGATGTTTTAAAATCAATTAATATAATTTGCCACATAAATAGCCAAAATAAGTAAAATCACATCATCATATCAATAGGTACAGAAAAAGCATGTGGGGGAAAAAAAAAAAACGCATTTATGATAAAAACCCTCAGTAAACTAGGAATAGGGGAATCTTCTTTAACTCAGTAAAGAATATCTACAAAATCCTATAGGTAACAACATCCCTGACTGTCAGAAACTGGAAGCTTTCCCACCGAGGTTAGGAGCAAGGCATGGATATGTCCTCTGTCCATTCCTTTCAACACCATACTGAAAGTTCTAGATAATGCAATAAGACAAAGAAGCCAGAAAGAGAAGACCCTTTCATACTCAACCGTGTAGGCTAGATCCGAAAATGATGACGCACCAGCCAATAAGAACAGTAAGGTTGTGTGTTTTTATTTGTCAGCCATATTTAAAATAGGTCAACACTTCTTTTTCAAAACAATCTCCTCTCAGCTTCAGTGACACATGCTCTTCTTTCTTTGTCTAAAATATTGGCCTCTTTGTTGCTCTCCTTTACTAGCTCTTGTGGTTCTCTGTTTGTCTTCTGAATATCGAAAAGACCCAGGGCATGCTTACTAGCACCCTACCCCTCGATTTGCATTGTTGTCCTAGTAAATATTATGTAGTCTCAAGGTAAAATATAATAGAAATGCTGATAGTAACCAGATTGAAAGATATAACCATAACCTCTAAAAGGAACCAAACCTATCCACCTACTGCCTATTTATGACTACACTTCAGAAGTAAAAAGTCATTTAAAACTTAAAAAGGTCAAAAGTGTTGTTATTTTCATCTGCTCTTTGCCATCTGCTTTTCTCCTAAATTCTTTTCTATTCCAGTAAGTGGCAGCTGTATTCACCCAATTGCTCAAATCAAAATTTTACACAAGATCTTCAAGCCTAGTCTTCCTCTTATCCTGAGCATCCTATGTGTCAGGAATTACTGTTGGCTCTACATCTGAAATAAATCCTAAAGGTGTCTACTTCTTTCCATCTCCACCACCAGTATTTTATTTAAAGCCACTATTATCTCTTCTCTGAATAACTACATCATTTTAAATTTTTTTGCTACTTCCATTCCTTCACCATTTCAATTTATTCTCCTCACAGCAGTTGACCTATTGTTATTATTAAATACATATCAAACCATATCATAGCCTTGCTTAATACCTTTCAATAAGTTCTTATGGACTTGAATAACAATTAAATCCCTACCCTGTTTATGAGACATGCATGAACCTCTTTCTGGCTACCTGTCTACTCCATTTTATAATATCTTCCCTTTATGCACATGACCCAACTCCTGAACTTTCTCTGTTCCTTAAATATGCTAAATTCTAGTTGTGAAATCCATAAACTAGGTCTACAAGTTCACGTGAAACATTCTATAGGATATATTATATGTTGAGCCATTAAACAATGAATATTACAGTGACTATGAGCAAAATATACAGTACATAAGCAATAGATAAAATCAACAAAATGAAAAGTTGGTTTTAATAGATATAAACCAAGTATACAAGCCTTAGCTAGGCTGAACAAGAAAAAAAGAGAAAATAAAAAATGAAGACGACATTACTATTGACTTTATAGAGATAAATAAAAGGATTATAAGAAAAAAATCATAAAAAATTGTATACTAACATGTTAGGTAACCTATATCGAAGACATAAATATCTGAAAAGCCACATACTACCAAAACATTTCAAGAAGAAACAGAAAATCTGAACAGACTGATAAAGAGAAATACGCTAAATTATTAATTTAAAAAATTACAATAGAGGTATTTCTAGACGAAAAATGTATTCACTGGTAAATTTTATGTATGTTTTAAATATTTAAAATAATTAACATTTGATTTTAAAAAATATTTAAAAGAGCTGTATAAGCTGTTACAAAGGTTAAATAGGAACAAAACTTTCTCTCTTATTCTATGTGGCCAGTATTAACCTGCTACCGAAATGAGACAAAAACATCTCGTGAAAAGCCAACTTCTCATGAATGCAAATCCAAAAATCATCAAAAAATAGTAGTAAACTGAATTTAGAAGATTAAACACTTTGTCCAATTGGTTGTAGGAATGTACGTTTGGTTCACCATGTGAAAAACCCCCTACTATATCATGTTAATAGAGTAAGAATTTAAAAACATGAAATAAGGACTACAAACAATTGAATCATTTCAATATATGAAGAACAAGCATTTGACAACAATTTTTTGTCTTCGTATGATACAAACATTTAACAAAATGATTAAAAAAAAAAAGAAAAAGAAAACTTCCTCAACCTAATAATGGGCATGTATGAAAAACCCAGTTAAAATCACACTTAATAATGAAAGACTGAAATATATGCCCCTAAGATCAGGAATAAAACAAGATTACCTCCTCTTATTACTTTTATGCAGTATTGAACTAGAAGCTCTAACCAGACTCTAAACAAAGTACTTAGGCAAGAAAAAGAAATAAAATGTGTCTATGTTGGATAGAAAGAAGTAAGTTTATCTATTCACAGAGGGCATAATTTTGTATGTAGAAAATCCTAAGAAAGCAGTAAGAAAAACACTAAAGCTAATAAATAAGTTCAATACAATTGCAGCATATGAGATTAACATACAGAAGTCAATTACATGTCTGTACAGTAGCAACAAATCCTCTAAAATGAAAACAATTTATATTATCATTAAAAAGAATAACATAATTAGAAATAAATTTAACAAAATAATTTCAAGGATTATATAGTGAAAACTACAAATTTTTATTGAAAAAATAAAGAAAAAATAAATCAAATTGAAATATATTCTGTGTTTGTGGATTGGAATACATTGTTAAGATATCAATTAGTCTATTTCATCTATTAATTCAAAATATATTTGTCAAAATTCCATCTGCCTTTGTGCAGAAACTGACAATCTAATCTTAAGTTCCATATGAAAAATTCAGAGGATCCAGTCAGAATAGCTAAAACAATCACGAAAAAGAAACAGATTTGGAGAACTCAGACTTTCCGATTTCAAAACTTATTAAAACTATAATAATTAAGAATGTGTAACATTAGCATAAGTATATTGATCAATCGAATATAATTGAGGCTCCTGAAATATATTATTACATTTGTGGTTAATTGATTTGCAATTATAAGGCCAAGATAATTCAGAGAAAACAACAATCTTTTTAACAAAAAGTTCTGGGACAACTGTTTAATAACATGAGAAAGAATAAATTTAGATGTCCATGTCACATCATATAAAAATAACTCAAAATGGATTAAAGTCCTAATTGTAAAAGCTAAAGGTACGAATGTCTTCAAAGTAAACACAGGAATATATTGTATGCCCTTGGAATTAGGCAATGATTTCCTGGATGTAATATTAAAAGCAGAGGCTATGAGAAAAAGAGATAAAGTGAACTTCATCAAAATTAAAAGTTTGTACTTCAAAAGACTGTTAAGCAAATGAGAAGACTCATAAAATGTGAGAAAATATTTGCAAATTATATATCTGATAAAAAATTTGTGTTCAGAATATTACAAAGACTCTTAGAAAGATTTAAACAAATTAAAAATGGACAGAAAATTTATGGGCACCCATGCGCAGCATTCGGAAGCCTGATGATGGGTCTGCCCCACCTGCAAATGCCAATGTGTGTGCTATCTAGGGGTCCAAGTTTCAGCTCACCCAACCCTCGGCCATATGGGTCAACCAAGAAAGAGCCCAAAGAGTGACCCTCTGCCACTACTGCCACTGCCAACATAATGCACACCTCCAGGGGAACTAAGAACCTCACAATCAGCTTCTGTCTACCACCATCAGCACACAAGCATGCTACCTAGAGGTCTGAAGACCAGCCACCTGAAGCCATCACTGTTGGCACCCACGTATACACCAGGGTCATGAGGACTGGCCTTCCTGGCCTGACACTATGACCATTGGTGCCCTAGAACAAGCCCACATGGCATCCTTATCCTCAGCAAAGATTCAGCATATTCTCCATTAAGCCTAAGCCACAAAGGAACTCACAGACATTAGTGATGTTGATTACAGCTAAATAAATCATATGAAGATTACACTATTGCAGATTACACCCCTCCAGAATCAAAGTCAAAGCAGCCTACCAAACCAGTATTATAGATACATCTAAATAAAAAAGTCTTTACTCACAAAAATCGATCCATAAAATTGGCAGAAGTGGCTGCCATACCAGATGTGGGCATATTAACCTAAGAACACAAAAAACATTAAAAAGCATGAAAACATTACACCTCAAAGGAGTATAATAATTCTCCATTAACAGATCCCAATGAAAAGAAACTATAAACTACCTAAGAAATAATTTGAAATAATATTTTTTAAACTCAGTGAGATACAAGAGAACACAGATAAACAATACAAATAAATCAGAAACAATTTTTTATTTCAATAAGAAATTCAACAAAAACAGATATCACCAAAAAGAACAAAACAGAAATTTGAGAAGTGAAAAATTCAAATCATAAAATAAAAAAATACAGTTGAAAGCTTCCACAATCATCTAAATAAAACAGAATAAAACAATTCTAAATGTGGTGACACATCTTGTAAAATAAACCAGTCAGACAAAAATAAAAAAACAAAGAAAGCCTACATGACATGTGTAACATTGTAAAGCACCCAAATACTCTATTTTGGGGAGTTCCAGAAGAAGAGATAGGCAA
Organism: Colobus angolensis palliatus; assembly: GCF_000951035.1. NCBI lineage: Eukaryota > Metazoa > Chordata > Mammalia > Primates > Cercopithecidae > Colobus > Colobus angolensis. The sequence goes on along the minus strand of NW_012121822.1, from coordinate 52,720 downwards.
AAGCATAGAAAACCCATTTAATGAAATAATAGTTGAGAGTCTCCAAATCTTGCAAGAGATACAGACATTCAGATATGGGAAACTCAAGGAAACCCCAAATAGATTCAACTCAAAAAGGTTTTCTAGAAGACACATAGTCAAAAATCAAAGACAGAACCCTAAAAATAGTAATAGGGTCAAGTCACATATAAGGTAGTTCCCATGATGCTAACAGTGACTATCTCAGCAGGACCTTATAGGCCAGAAGAGCACAGGATATATTCAAAGTGCTGAAAGAATAAAAGCTGCCTGCCAAATTACGATACCTACCAAAGCCAATCTTCAGAAATGAAGGAGAAATAAAGTCTTTCCAAGAAAAACAAAACCTGAAGGAAATCATAACCACTAGAATGACTTTAAAAGAAATGCTTAAAGAAGTTCTATATGTGGAATAAAGGATAATACATAATATTAAAAAAAACAAAATAAAAACTCACTGGTAAAACAGATAATCAATTGAGAAAGAGAAAGGAATCAAACACTATCAGTACAAAAAATATATAAAGGTAGGAGTGGTGACAGGGGGCATTCCTGTCTTCTGCCAGTTTTCAAGGGGAATGCTTCCAGTTCTGCCCATTCAGTGTGATATTGGCTGTGGGTTTTTCATAAATGGCTCTTATTATTTTGAGATATGTTCCATCAATACCGAATTTATTGAGAATTTTTAGCAAGAAGGGCTATTCAATTTTGTCAAAGGACTTTTCTGCATCTATTGGGATAATCATGTGGTTTTTGTCTTTGGTTCTGTGTATATGCTGGATTACATTTATTGATTTGCGTATGTTGAATCAGCTTTGCATCCCAGGGATGAAGCCCACTTGATCATGGTGGATAAGCTTTTTGATGTGCTGCTGGATTCGGTTTGCCAGCATTTTACTGAGGATTTTTGCATCGATAATCTTCAGTGATATTGGTCTAAAATTCTCTTTTATTGTTGTGTCTCTGCCAGGCTTTGGTATCAGGTTGATGTTGCTCTCATAAAATGAGTTAGGGAGGATTCCCTCTTTTTCTATTGATTGGAATAGTTTCAGAAGGAATGGTACCAGCTCCTCCTTATACCTCTGGTAGA
>NW_012121822.1:49193-50086 GCF_000951035.1 Colobus angolensis palliatus | reverse complement strand
ATTCCTCAAGGATCTAGATCTAGAAATACCATCTGACCCAGCCATCCCATTACTGGGGATATACCCAAACGATTATAAATCATGGTGCTATAAAGAAACATGCACATGTATGTTTATTGTGGCTCTATTCACAATAGCAAAGACTTGGAACCAACCCAAATGTCCATGAATGACAGACTGGATTAAGAAAATGTGGCACATATACACCATGGAATACTATGCAGCCATAAAAAAGGATGAGCTCATGTCCTTTCTAAGGACATGGATGCAGCTGGAAACCATCATTCTCAGCAAACTATTGCCAGAACAGAAAACCAAACACCGCATGTTCTCACTCGTAGGTGGGAACTGAACAATGGGAACACTTGGACACAGGGTGGGGAACATCGCACACCGGAGCCTGTTTTGGTGTGGGTGGGGGAGGGGTAGCATTAGGAGATATATCTAATGTAAACGATGAGTTTATGGGTGCAGCACACCAACATGGCACACGTATACATATGTAACAAACCTGAACTTTGCACACATGTGCTCTAGAACTTAAAGTATAATAAAAAATTAAAATTAAAAAAATTTAAAAATATATAAAGGTAAATAATAGAAGAGGAAATAAAGGTATGCAACCATTTGGGCAACAATTTAAAAGGTGACAGGAGTAAGTCTTCCCCTATCAGTAACAATGTTGAATGTAAGTGGTTTAAGCTCCCCAGTTAAAATATACAGACAAATTGAATGGATTAAATATATAAATCCAATTAAATGCTGCCTACAGCAAACTTACTTCACAGATAAACACGCATCCACAGTATAAGGATGGAAAAAAGATTTCATGTAAAAAGAAACCAAAAGTCTACAGGAGTACCTGTGTTTATATCAGAAAAAAATAAGATATT
>NW_012121822.1:41832-43768 GCF_000951035.1 Colobus angolensis palliatus | reverse complement strand
CATGGAAAGTGACTATAATAGGACATAGGGGTGTTTTTGGAGGCTGTGAAAATCATGAAAGGTTTTGTACAACTTTGTGAAAATACTGAAAATCACTGAAATGTACACCTTAAAAAGGTGAATTGTATGGTATGTGAATTGTATCTCATTAGAAAATGAATTTAAGAAAATGTTAAATAAAGAGTCTATATATCTAGGTCTCTTCAGGGTTCAGAAAGTCACAGTTATTAATTATAAATAGAAAGTAACAGGATTAAATAAGCTTCAGATGACACAGGTCTAGTAAAATTATTTCTTTGAGTAAGAGATCAATGTAAAGATCAGATTAATTGTGTGAACTTTCCTTTTTATGCTGCAGTCTTAAATTAGCTGACAATTTAGTGAGGGATAAGGAAAGAACCACTCATATCCTATCCCTCAAAAGATAGTGCAGATTCTTAAGTAATGAGTACTATGGTTTCAATATTTGTGTCCACTGAACTAATGTTGAAACTTATTTCCCAATGTAACTGTATGAAGAAGTGGGGCCTTTAAGAAGTGATTGGGACATGAGGGCTGTTTCCTCATGAATGAAGTAATTCATTCATAGATTAACGGGTTAGTGGATTAATGGGTTATCATGGGAATGGGTTAGCTATTCTGAGAGTAAATTTGTTTTAAGTGCCAGTTTGGCTCTCAGTGCATCTGTCTCGCTCTGTGATGCCTTTCATCATGTGAGGGAACACAAGGCAATCACCAGAAGCTGACCAGATGCCAAGTCGTAGATATTAGACTTTATAGCCTGCATAAACATAATAAATAAATTTCTTTTATTTATAAGTTACTTAATCTTAGGTGTTGAGTCATAGCAACAGAAAATGGAGTAAGACAATGATCTAAAAGAAATTTGAATGTAATGAGTAGCTTTAGACCAGTTTGAAAGTTAAATAAATAAGAAACTTACTAATTTCTCAGTACTAAATATATGCAAAATTGAATTTCACTGCCTAAGTCTTAAGAAAATAGCTGGACTCCTGTATTAGTCCATTTTGCCTTACTATAAAGGAATACCTGAGACTGAGCAATTTATGAAAAAAAGAGGTTTATTTTGGCCCACAGTTCTGCAGGCTGTACCAGCATGGCACCAGTATTTGCATGGCTTCTGGTGAGGGCTTCAGGAAGCATACAACCATGGCAGAAGGCAAAGGGGGAGCTGGAACATCACATGGTTGAGTGAGAGCAAGAGAGATGGGGAGATATACTAGATTCTTTTAAACAACCAACTCTCGTACAAACTACAAGAGGGAGAAATAACTTATTACCATGGGATAAAAGCAAGCTATTCATACAGGATCCATCCCCATGACCCAAACCCCATGACCCAAACACCCCAACTAGGCACATCTCCAACACTGGGGGTTACACTTCAACATGAGGTTTGGAGGGCACAAACATTCAAACTATATCAGCTGCCATCTGTTTTTAAGTAAGAGGTAGGCTAGGGAAACTCTGTTGCTTCCTAAGGCAGACTTAGTTATTCTTTTCCTTTCTAAATAGAATGATTTATTTTGGTTATTTCATCCCTGTTCTACTGTTATTAGGAGAATGGAGAACAGAAAACTGATTATGTTAAAGTTCAAAGTTTTTCAGACAAAAAGGAGTTGTACATAAATTAAATGTAAGGTCTAGTTAACATCACCCAGAAATCACGGGCTTTGAGCTGGAAGGGTTTGGAGTTATGTTTCTTCGGGTGGAGTTGATTGTGTTTAATGTGTAGAGAAATTGAAGGAACAAGTAAAATTTTTGATATCCAGATGGTGGACTGTGACAGTGACAGCTAGTGCTCACTAAATTCTCCATTTGTTCCCATGCATTTTCCAACCCTTGTGCTGTTAGACTGCAACTCAGAGCTGTCCTCAATAATAGACTACAAACAGATGTGATGTGTGTCACTTCA
>NW_012121822.1:40543-41782 GCF_000951035.1 Colobus angolensis palliatus | reverse complement strand
TGGTGGACTGTGACAGTGACAGCTAGTGCTCACTAAATTCTCCATTTGTTCCCATGCATTTTCCAACCCTTGTGCTGTTAGACTGCAACTCAGAGCTGTCCTCAATAATAGACTACAAACAGATGTGATGTGTGTCACTTCACAGAGATGACAATTGAAAGCTGGCTTTGTGTGTCTCCTTCAACCTTCTCCGCCCTTGATGTTACAGCACGAAGGCCACATGCTCCAGATGGCACATGAAATAATACTTTTACCTGCCCATATGTAACTTCATGAGAGTGAGAAATAAAGCTTTATTTTCTTAACATACTGAAATTGGTTTTCTCTGTCCTTTGTTGCCCTAACTAGTATGTCTTACTTTGACTAATCTACTGACCTTTAAAAACTTATTTAAATTTTCTAAGCTTACAATTTTCTCATGTAAAAGTTGAGATAGTGATCATGCTTAACTAGTTACTGTTTTAAGGTTAAAAATAAGTGTGTTAATGAGCATATCTTAGGACTTGGTACAAATCAAGCAACTAGTTAATGTTAGCTCTCATCATTATTAACATATTTTATCATAGCAATTTGTAAACTGTGTAGTGCATAATATAAATTCTACACATTAAAAGGAGCATATATGAATGAGAAATTATATTCAATGAAATAGAACAAGGTAGGGGGTTCAGGAATTCAAGATAATTGGCAATTGTTAAGAAATATATATTAGAATTTGATAGAAAAGTGGATAACAGTTAAATAAAATGTTTAAATATGGAGTATAGAGTCCAGATGAAATTAAAAGCATAATTCCAAATATCAAACCTCTTTACTCCTTTTACTATTATCTGTCAACCTAAGAACAAAAGAAAAGCTTCCAAAGCATATGATTTCCTGGTTTTGGAGAATGAGAAATGCACTGAAAGAAGGTCAATAAAGCACAAAGGAAAAGGCTGGTTCTGGGTCCAAGCTAGGTACAGACACAACTGAGATCAAAAGGCAGTGGTGTGGGTGAGGGCAAGTAGTCATTTGACTTTTTGAAAATTTTTCACTCTCTGGAAATATTTATTTTTCTATGAGATGTAAATTCCTTTCTTCTACCCTTGAAAAATTTACTTAAAATAATGTTCACACTCCACAAAATAACAAAACAAAAGAAAACTAAACTTTTTTTGTCAATGCCCTTATGCCAGAGGCAATTTGGACTAAGAAATAATTATCAAAAAATGGCAGGGCTTTACTACAAATGTCCTTGAA
>NW_012121822.1:33760-35603 GCF_000951035.1 Colobus angolensis palliatus | reverse complement strand
TCAAGTGCACTGTTTGACCTTTTGACTTTGGGTTTTATGTGTTGGTGTACTCACCGGGTCTTGCGTTACATCTCCCGAGTCTTCACTTGGGGTGGGTTGTCTGCACACGCAGTGACCTGCCAGTTTCGGAGGGGCTGCATGTGCAGTGTTTACTGGAGTTGTATGCATGCTTCCTTGAGGCGTTCTTCCCTTGACAGCCAAATGTCCTTTGAAGGTCAGATATACCAGTTAACCACCACCATTTTGCCTCTCAGTGTGCATGCTTGAGCCCACTAACCCAGCTCCTGAAATACTAATATGATTGGGAAGCGGCTGACAACCAGTTTCAGGTGTTTCTGTTTAGAGGGAGGCTGCCTTTTCCTGGCGTTCGTTAGGACCAATTATTATTTTAAAGAGACAGTGAAACACCTGCCTGACAGTCACCTGACGATGGTCACCCTACATTCCTGGTGGGCAGGAGCCCTCTCCTCCTCTGCTCATGTCTGACTAGCTACCTAGTGTAATATGTATAAAACACAGGTTTTAATGTTTACCATTTTGAGGTATACCTCCAGATGAGATGCCAGCATCAAGAACTTTATCGCTATGGGTAGGGTATACCTTTCCCTTCTGTTCCTTGATCTTGTTTATGTTCACTCTCCTATCCTTCTTCCTTGTGGCAACCTCACCAAAGAGATTGCAGTTTCAGATGTATTGCTTTCCAGCTTTCCTTATATCTAGGAGAAGGACTTGCAATCAAAGCCTGAACAGTACAAAGGGGACTGAGAAAATTCTTCTTAAGACTTCCAGAGAAAATGATCTTTCCTGATAAAAGATAGGCAAGAGGAGAGTCATCCTTTGACCTTCTATTCTTGGACATTGCTCTGAAAAGATATGTTGCCTGGGGCAGCTGCAGTTATCTGAAGACAAGGCGGGGAACAAAAAGCAGACCGAAGCAGAAGTGTAAACTTGGGAGGAGACTGGGATTTGAGACTATCATTGATCTGTTAACTGATCTGAAAGCACCCAACTTTAGCGCTCCTGTAATGTGAATCAGTAATAGTTCCTATAATTTAAACCAATGTTTCTCAAACTTTTAATGTGCACAACAATCACTTGAGGATCTTGTTAACATTCAGGTTCTGATTCAAGAAGGTCATGGTAGTTCCTTAGAGTGTACATACGTAACAAACTCCCAGGTGATGTCCAAGCTGTGCATATATTGAATCACAAGTATTTAAGCCATTTAAAATGTTGTCTTTAGTTTCCTGCAGCCAGAAGCATGCAAAATGACATCTTTGAACAGTGAGGGGTTTGAAAACTGAATCCAAAGACATGATGATGAACTTTAGGAACTAGCTTAAAAAAATGCTTAGATAAAACCATCACATGTGAGGGCTTTGAGATCATCAAGGTCTGACTTCAAATATTGGTTCCATCATTTACACACTACGAGGCTTTGCTGGAAAATTGTTTAATCTCTCTGAATCTTGATTTCTTTATCAGGGAACAATAATATTTATCTTATATGGCTGGACTGAGGATTAGCTGAGTTCATGTAACAAAAAGCATAGGTGTAGAATAAATGTGAGTTCTTTTTCTCTGATGCTATTGGCCAGATAGAAATCTGCATTCTCAAGCTTCATACACATCAAAGATAACTTCATGACAATGGGGGTAGGTACGATAGAAATAGACAGGTTTTGAGAATTGGCACAGAAATTTTCTTACTATCTCAGCTGTTGTTATTAGAAGTCTGTGATGCTTGTATCAGTCAACCATAAACTTAGTTGGATGTCTAAAAGAAAAATAGGCCGGGCGCGGTGGCTCAAGCCTGTAATCCCAGCACTTTGGGAGGCCGAGA
>NW_012121822.1:30916-32135 GCF_000951035.1 Colobus angolensis palliatus | reverse complement strand
ATGCTTTGTGTATGTTGTAGGGTTTGAGAACTACATGAGGTTTTCATGTTTACAAGCCTGGGTGTTTTGAACAGTATAACGGTTCTGCAGTATATAGATGCCTCTCCGAATGATTTTGCAGTGTTTTTGGTATAATGCCAAAGCAAGGAGATTTACTAATGACTTCCAAGCATATAGTCGTGCTCTTCTGAGCAAGGATTTCCATGCACAGGAATAACTCTTACATATATTCAACGGAAAAAGAAAACATGTTTTAATGTTACATATGTCCTCTTGACATTAGGAAATTCATGTATCTTCAAACATTCCACAATGGTAGATCGGTTTTCCCATTACTTGTCAGTATTATTGCTATCAAATTAGTCTCAAAAATATTTGAAACTGTGTGTTTAAATATTCAGAATATTTTCTTATGTGCTGTCAACATGGGTTAACTTTCCTTATTTCAGGAGTGCTGGAGAGCAGAATCACTAAGAACATGAACTTCTAAGTTGGCTGGTGCTGGGTTTTAGTCATTTTACGTACTACTTACATAAATGTGGGCAAGTTACATACTTCTCTAAAACTCAATTTCCCTATCTGTAAAATGGGAAACATAGTATCTCCTTAGGGCATTTTGAGAAGATTCAATTTGATGGTGTACGTAGAGCATTTATCTTAGGTTTGGCACTTAGAGTCCAGTACATTTTCGTTAGAAAGGGTTTATTCGAACTTGAAAATAAATATTCTGAATATTTAAAAATCATTCGGAGAGGCACCCATATACTGCAGAACCGTTATACTGTTCAAAACACCCAGGCTTGTAAACATGAAAACCTCATGTAGTTCTCAAACCCTACAACATACACAAAGCATGTCACAACATTTCAAGTCATGGCAGACACCCACAATCCTATTTGCAATCTGACGCAGAAAAGTTGCATTACCTCCCACTTTTCTACTAGTGTAGAAATAGTTTTGGTTGACCACTGATCAGATCCGCTAGCAACACTTTTATTTCATTTAGCAATACTCCAGCAGTTGCTGAGGAGAGAATCTGTGAATTTGAAAAAATCCCTCTCTCATCATAATTGAGGCAGACAGGTTTTAAAAAGAAAATAAGTCACATCAAAGTACAATTTTTATTATTTCATTTAGCAATACTCCAGCAGTTGCTGAGGAGAGAATCTGTGAATTTGAAAAAATCCCTCTCTCATCATAATTGAGGCAGACAGGTTTT
>NW_012121822.1:28182-30564 GCF_000951035.1 Colobus angolensis palliatus | reverse complement strand
TACATGGATTCAAATCTCCTTCCTACTAATCAATTGTGTCTACACTTTTAGGGAAGTTATGTCATTTCCCAGTATTTATTTTCCCAATCTGTTAAATAAAAGTAATAATATCTACTATTCCTTGTTTGTGAGAAGAACAAATAAGATAATGTTAAATGCTTTTAGCGTGTTTTCTGACATACAATGAGTACTTAATTGCTATTTATTTTTATTACGGTTGATATATATGTTAGATCTTAATACGTTAGAACAACATCTAAATGTCCTTCAAAATTTTTATGCTCTCTTTCTCCCAACACTGGTATCATCTACATCTTTCTTTAATAGATTATTAACACCATAATTGTTTTAAATTTTCAGAACAGTTGCAAAGATAGTGCAGAGTTCCTGGATACCCATCCTCCAGTTTCCCCCATTGTTAACATCTTACATTATTATATACTTTGTCGCAAATAGAAACTAAGACTCATATACTACCATTAACTAAACCCGCTTTATTTGGGGTCCACTAGTTTTTCTTGTTGGTGTTCTTGTTGTTGTTTTCTTGTGTTACCTTTCTGTTCCAGGGTTCCATTCACAATCCCACATTATATTTAGACATCATGTCTTTTTAACTTCCTCTGGTCTATGAGACTTTCTCAGACTTTTTTTTTTTTTTTAATGACCCCAACAGTTCTGAGGGGTACTGGCTGGATATCTGATAGAAACTTCCTTATTTGGATCTGCCTGATGTTTTTCTCATGGTTAGACTGGTGCTATATATGGGCTTGGAGTATTAAACCATGGAGGTAAAATGCTGTCCCCACTACATCGTATCAAGGGCATTTAATCATAGTAATGACTTGTCACTGCTGATGTGATGTTTGTCAAATTTCTCCACTGTAAAGTTCCTCTTTCTCTCCCTTTCCATATAGTATTCTTGAAGCTAATCATTCAGTGGAACCTACTCTAAAGAGGAAGGAGTTAAATTCAAGATTTAGGAAATATTGATTCAAGACTTTCACTTTCTTGGCTCACTTGCCAGATGGCCTTGGATAAATCTGTTTCCTTTTGGAAACTGATTTTTCTCATCCATGAATGGAGCTATAAATATTCAGTCATCTGTTGTAAAATATCACAGAGGATAATAAAATATAGATTCTTTGGTCCCTTAGAGTGTCATGTAAATATAAAGTGATATGATTTATTACTACTAACATCAATCACATCCACCTCCAATGTTTAAAGTGATGAAAAAATGAGAGATGGTATAAAAGCGCCTTTTTAAAGTTTTTGCTTGAAGTTCATTTAAGCGGGTAACCTCATTAGAATTTCATGTCAGTGCGTGCATGTTTTTGGTTTCTGTTTTCCAGGTTGGTTTCCATTGTAGATGTGCTGAGTAACACTGTCACCACAGTCACTAGACACAAGTGCCTTTTTAAATTAAAATTAAATAAAATCAATTCAGTTCCTCAGTCACACTAAACACAGTATGGCCACAAGTGGCTGGTGGCTACTCTTTGAGCAGCATTGATAAAGTATTTCCATCATTACAGGGAATTTGACTGGACAATGGTGCCATTTGAGGCACAGCCTCCTCTCATCTCTGAATTCTTTTTTCCTACCTCCTAGCATGTATCTGATTCTTTGTGTGACTCTCTGCTCCCTTCTTCAGAAGGTTTACAGGGCTTCCTCTAAGCAAGTCCTTAGATGTATCCCTTTGTAAAAGGTCATGCCCTATCAAACAACAGCAGCAAGTATCATACTTACTGTCAGCGGTTCCATGAATTATTAATGTATTTTCTTCTTTCGAGTCATGAATATTATGTAGCACACTGGCTGCCTATAAAGGAAAGTACAAATATCTGTACCTATAGATCTAAATAAGCAATTGAACTGAATTTTTAGAACAAAAACACTCCTCTTTCTTTGTTATTTTCAAATTAGTTTCCTGGTAAGCGCTTTCTTCCTTAGATGGCATCCCAAGGTATCTTTCAGAGAAAGCTGAGGCTGTGACCCAATAAAATAGCCATTCAAGAACAAACTAAAAACTATTTGACTAGTATATTTCATTAATTTCTTCATTTTACATTCAATTGTCATGCTTTAGTAAAATCAACTGAATCAAGGAGGAGATAAACAGCTCAAAACAGGCACTAATAACATATGATAAGTGAGCTCAATTGAGCTATTTTAAATTGGGCTTTTGTTTTCCACAAATCAATACATTATATTAGGTCAGTCTGTAGAAAGTACTCACCATACAATTTCAAGTCTGTGATAGGTGCAACCACTGATCCACATTTCAAAAGCTTTTCATCTGATTTTAAGATCATTGATGCAATATAGCCACCATAACCCTAGGGGAGAAATATGTATATGTATATATATATATGTGTGTAT
>NW_012121822.1:23361-24021 GCF_000951035.1 Colobus angolensis palliatus | reverse complement strand
AAGCAATGGGATATAATGAATAATGTTCCCAGATAGATGAGTTAAATTATTGTTTGAGTTTAATTTTGAATACCCTCTTGAAATGTTTTTTAACAAATCAAGATGTCCAGATGCCCATGATCTGACTAGAAAAGTTTCAGAAGAGATTTTAATAATTACAGTGACGCTGAAGAAAGGAAATGACCTACTGCGTTATCTGTTTTAGAAATTAACTTTCAGCCCTACTCTCCGTAATGTACTTCATGCTATTGGAAATCAGAACATCTTGGGAGGTATTAAAAAATATTAATATTCAGGCCTCAATCTCAGAAATTTGGATGCAGTTTGTTCATGATGAAGTCTACTTTTGAAAGATTTTCAGATGACTCAATTGTGGTCCAAGTTATGGTTTTATTGTCATTGTCACTAAACTCTTGAAGAAATAATTTCATTTATGTGTATTTGGAGCATCATTTAAAAATTGGTACATAAAAGTTCAAAATGCAGTCATTATTCCTGAATGGACTGAGATAACATATATTGTTCTGGTACTGGAATATTTAGGTAGTACTCAGAAGCTTGAGCAAAGCTCTAACAATTAGTAACTAAAGGAAATAAAATTATCCTTTATAGATATAAGCCACCTTAAAGTGCCCTTGCTCATTCTCATTGAAAGAGACA
>NW_012121822.1:16597-18543 GCF_000951035.1 Colobus angolensis palliatus | reverse complement strand
CATGGCGCAGTCTCTGCTCATTGCAACCTCTGCCTCCTGGGCTCAAGCAATCCTCCCACTTCAGTCTCCTGAGAGTCTTGGATCACAGCTGTTTGCCATCATGGCCAGCTAATTTGTCTATTTATTTGTACAGATAGGTTTTGCCATGGTTGCCCAGGCTGGTCTCCAACTTCTGGGCTCAAGTGATCCACTCGCCTCGGCCTCCCAAAGAACTGGGATTACAGGTGTGACTTACCAGCCCCATCTGAAAATAAATTAAATTTTAATGGCTCGCCTTCCTCTCACCCGTTTTATACGTATTCACAGAATGCAAGAGTATATCACAAAAGAGTTTTTGGAAAATTTACTTTAGAAGAGGGCAAAAATAAGATATACTTTCTAGGTAGATATAAGATCATGCTTTCAACTTTCAAAACAACGTATATCATCAGGTAGATTAAAAAATGGGAATCACCATATTGTCTGTAGTAAATTAGAGGCTATTTTTGATTTAATAAATATCAAAAACTTCCATCATCAGTGAAGGCTGCTCTGTTTTCATTGTGTATTTTATTGGTCTCCCAGTGATCAGATTTTGCTATTCATTAACTTGTTTTGTCATTCCCATTTGCCAAGCGTTTTAGCATTACTGACCAAATTTTAACCAGTTTATGTTATTTTTAAATTTAATTTAGTAAACCTAAAATATAGGAATGTTTCCTTAGAATTTTCCGTCTTAAAAGAAATATACCCATGATGTAGGAAACTACATTCCACAGATAGAAGGACTTGGAGAAGCAGAGGTGGGGTCTGCAATGCCATTTACTCAAAATTTATGTTTGCAGTGGTCCCAGGTTTTCATATCATATTTAAGTGACTTTATGAATATAGTAAAAGGGATACATTGACAGACTGGGATTTAAAAAGAGGTTATTTGGGCTGGGCATGGTGGCTTAAGCCTGTAATCCCAGAACTTTGGGAGGCCCAGGCCGGTGGATCACGAGGTAAAGAGTTGGAGACCAGGCTGGCCAGCATGGTGAAACCCCGTCTGTACTAAAATTACAAAAATTAGCCAGATGTGGTGGCATAATCCCAGCTACTCAGGAGACTGAGGTAGAATTGCTTGAACATGGGAGGCAGAGGCTGCATTGAGCTGAAATCACACAACTGACCTCCAGCCTGGGCAAATGAGGAAGACTCTGTCTCAAAAAATAAAAATAATAAATACATAAATACATAAAGAGGTGATATGTGCAAACTTGTGTAATTCTTTCTGAACCACTTCACCTGTGGTACACCATGAATTAATTTGAAATAAAAAAATTTATAAATACAAAATAAATTTTATTACACTATATTATTTTACATTAAAACTATTAATTCGCTTAACATAATCATTCACATTTTATCACAATACTTATAATCCTGCCTTGAAGCAGAATCTTAATCCTTCCTCAAGGAGGCAGGATCTTAATTCTACAGTTATATGTATACTGAAGCTTTAAACCTTAGAAGTGACTGGAACTAGTCTCAAACTTTGAGAGGCCCTCCCTCAACTGAAAAGATACAAAGCTTTGAATAACAAATAATTATCTCCCTAAGTAAAGTTTTAAGCTTTCACATTCATTTACATTTTAAAATTTCTTTGATTTTCCCTAGATATCCATAGCTCTTATCTCCTTACATTGCCTTCTCTTAGTTCAAACATGATCTCCAATGATACCTTTCCTTACTTCCAATCCAAATTTGCCACATTACCTCTAATCCTGGCCTCCTTATTTATCTCTTCTTCATTTTTTTGGAATCAAACTCTCACCACCTGACATTTTATGTATTTCACCAGTTATGTTTAGTTTACATGTTCTCCATATAGCTCTCCTCACTGAACTAAATTCAATAAAGAAAGACTTTTCTTCTGTTCTTTGACCACTGTATTTCCAACACTTCAAAAAAAGTGCGGGGCACAC
>NW_012121822.1:7363-13362 GCF_000951035.1 Colobus angolensis palliatus | reverse complement strand
GGCAACAGAGCAAAACTCCATCTCAAAAAAATAAAATAAAATAAAATGAAAATAAAAGTATCTGACTTTTAAATGCAAAAATTATAACAATGTATTTTGGGATTTATAACATGTTTCATAAAATGTATGATAACTATGGCCTAAAGGTTGGAAATAGAGAAACAGAAGTATACCGCTGTCAAGCTCATACACACACACACACGCACACACACACACATACACAGTTACCCTCCTCTGATATATCCCATTTCATATATATGTACATATATATAAATATACATATGTATGTATATATATCCATGTACATGGATACATATAATATGCATGTGTATATATGTACACATACATTTATAAATACATACATAAATACTGGCCTGTTTACAGCTCACTACCTTGAAGAGTGAAGTAAAATAATAATATCACAGGAGGACAACTTTAAATCGTTAAAAATATACATTATAAGCCACAAAGGAAACATCAAAATAATGCAAAAACCAGTTATAATTAACAAATAATAAAGCAAATTTAATTATTAAAAATGCTCTTTTAATATAAAGCACACTAGACAAAATTTTAAAGAAACTAAAAGCAGAAGAAATGGAAATTGTGTGGCAAGATGATAGACCTTAATGCAACAATAACAATGATCATATTAAAAGTGAAAGAGCTAAATACATTATTTAAAATCTAGAGATTTAACATGCAGAGTCTGTCAGATTGAATAAAAAAGCAGGACCCAACACTTTGCAGCCTATAAGAAACACACTTTAAATATAAATACTTAATACATAAATATAAATACATAAATACATAAAAAGAAAAATAATGGAGTAAGATTTATAACATGTTTACAATAATCAAAAGAAAGATGGAGTGGCTGTATTAATATCTGACAAAATATATTTCAAAGGAAATAATATAACCAAAAATAAAATTGCCCAGGCTGGAGTGCAGTGGCACAATCTCTGCTCACTGTAACATCCGCCTCCTGAGTTCAAGCAATTCTCCTAACTGAGCCTCCCAAGTAGCTGGGATTACAGGTGCCTACCACCATGCCCAGATAATTTTTGTATTTTTAGTAGAGATGGGGTTTCACCATGTTGGCTAAATTGGTCTTGAACTCCCGACCTCATGTAATCTGGCCACCTAGGCCTCCCAAAGTGCTGGGATTACAGGTGTGAGCCACCACGCCCGGCCAAGAAGGTCATTTCTTAACAAAAAAGAGGTTAACTAATCAAGAGGAAATAATGATCCTAAGCATGTATGTATCTATACAATAAAAGAATATGGAAATACATGAAGCCAAAACTGATAGAACTGAAAGTAGGAAAAGGCAAACAGACAATTATAGCCTTTAAATAAAAATGACAGGAAGTCGTTGTTTTGAACTAAGCTACTGCACTAGGCTCAACATACCAGACTAAAAATCAAAATGGAGCTACTCATGCTGACTTTCCATGTCACCAAACCCAAACTGACTTGGTACTTGACCTTCCTAGAAAGCAGTAGTCAGAGGTTAACAGCCTAATTTCCCAAACAGGCCAGTTTCAATCAGCAGGATAATGAAGTTTCCTCTGCTTTAATACTAACAACAAAGTGTAACCTCAAGTGACCTGATGGCAACCAGTTCTTTTTTCTACTGTTCCTGCTTTATAAGGAAAGCAACTTTGAAATGACCAATCTGCTTTTTATTTTTTGTTACTTCTTTCTTTAATTCTTTTCTATCTATAAAACCAGCCTCTTCTGCCCAGCTCATTGGGACACTTTTTCTATTTTATGGAATTAAGTGTTGTCCATTCTAGAACTGCAAATAAAGCAATTAAGATTTTTAGACTAAATTGTTGTAATTTTGACTTACAGCATAGCCAAAGATTTCAACACCCTCTTTCATTAGCTGATAGAAAAAGTAGACAGAAAATCAGTAAAGAAACAAAAAGCTTGAATAATATATTCAATCAAATTGACTTCATTGATATTTATAGAACATTCTATGTGGTGAAACTGAGGTAAAGACTTTAAGAATAGGAAAGGTTTGAATTGGAGTTTGAAAAAAGGATAAAGTTTGGATATCTAGAGGGAGAGGGAATTCCAAATTAAATAAAGATTATGAAATAAGTTCAACTCAATTGTCTCTGCAACAAAAAATCAAATAAAACTGAACTACCTTGACAAAGCATACAGTCTGACTTAGAAATGAAAGCAGAAAACAAATGAATGTAATACATTACATACTGGTATAATAATTCCAAGAAGCTACTAAGAAGTGTTCTATGAATACACAGGAGGGAATAGTATTTGCTAGTGGGAGAAATTGAATTGATGGTTAATGTCAGGCCTCTGAGCCCAAGCCAAGCCATCGCATCCCCTGTGACTTGCAGGTACATGCCCAGATGGCCTGAAGTAACTGAAGAATCACAAAAGAAGTGAAAATGCCCTGCCGGGCCTTAACGGATGACATTCCACCACAAAAGAAGTGAAAATGGCCCGTCCTTGCCTTAAGTGATGACATTACCTTGTGAAATTCCTTTTCCTGGCTCATCCTGGCTCAAAAAGCTCCCCCACTGAGCACCTTGTAACCCCCACTCCTGCCCGCCAGAGAACAACCGCCCTTTGACTGTAATTTTCCTTTACCTACCCAAATCCTATAGAACAGTCCCACCCTTATCTCCCTTCCCTGACTCTCTTTTCAGACTCAGCCCGCTTGCACCCAGGTGATTAAAAAGCTTTATTGCTCACACAAAGCCTGTTTGGTGGTCTCTTCACACGGTTGCACATGACAGTTAAGGGAGGAAGGGACACCTGCATAGGGCTTAATAAGAGAGTTCTAAAGCAATATGTAGGCTAGAGGCTGTTAGAAAAAATGTAAAAAGGCATGAACAAAGATACTGAGGTAGAAAGGTAGAAGGCATGCTTATAATCAAAGATATTTCATTTAAACTATATTGCAGAAAGTGCAGTTGGAAAGAAAGTAACAGTAAATACAATTGAAATATCATTAGGACCGATTTTACATAATAGTTTCAACTTTTAGAATTTAGTGAATACTTGTGAAATATTGAAATAAAATTGCATGTAAAAAGACAAAAGTTGACATCTATGCTTTTATACTGACTGAAGTTTGTCTCTTCTCTTTTCCTCTAGTATCCATGTAATAGGTTTAATTCAATCAATGCTTTCCTGATATTTACAGGACTAACATTTTAATACATAGAAAACAGGTAGTAGTATTGTCTAAAAAATATATATTGTTTGACCAAAGAATATTCTTAGAAATACTATCAGTCTATTCCTTAATCACTTTACATCATTAGAAAATACTGATTAGAATGCATTAGAAAGATTTGGAACCAACCCAAATGCCCATCAATGATAGACTGGATAACGAAAATGTGGCATATACACACCATGGAATACTATGCCGCCATAAAAAAGAATAAGATCATGTTCTTGGCAGGGACATTGATGAAGCTAGAAGCCATCATTCTCAACAAACTAACACAGGAACAGAAAACCAAACACTACATGTTCTCATTCATAAGCAGGAGTTGAACAATGAGAACACCTGGACACATGGAGGGGAAAATCACACACTGGGGCCTGTCATGGGGTGGGAAACAAGGAAAGGGAGAGCATTAAGGACAAATACCTAACGCATGTGGGGCTTAAAACCTAGAAGACGGATTGATAATTGCAGCAAACCACCATGGCACATGTATACCTACGTAACAAACCTGCATATTCTGCACGTGTATCATGGTACATATAGTAAACATTTTAAAAATTAAAAAATGAAAAGAATGTGCCTCACAGGCATCCCCAAATCCCAACTCCTTATTAAATATTTCCATACTCAAAAACAAAAAATTAAACTAAACAAATTATACACACACAAAAAAATTGAGCATTTTTTAAAATTTCATAATTTCAGCTTTATGGAGGTGTATATATATCAGTATGATATATCTCAGAATGTAAGTCTAGTTTTTGCTGGCAAAGTTCATAATAATGAATGAAATTATTTAGCTAGCTATCTAGATATAGATATATATCACCATAAAAACATGGTAAATCTTAGACCAAAAGGAGAAAAAGCAGAACCTGGAAATTCATTCAAATATTAGTGAGTGTGAAGAAAAGAAGTTGCTAGAAATTGCAAATTCCTAGAACTAGAGCTGCCAATCATTTTTCCTTTCCTTGAGGGAATATCTCAAATGAATCACGTCACTTTTTACATTGAGATTTAACTTAGCCTAGAATCTTACAAGGTAGACTTGTTTTAGCCTCATTGATGAGAACAACATATTTATGGCAGTTTCTTTTCCAACATTGGGTGGAACAGATACTCCACTTGGTCCCTCAACTAAAGATTACCAAAGTAAAACCAACCAACCAACCGAACAAATAAAACACAAATATAAATTGGTGGCTTTAAAAAATGGCACAACCCCAAACACTAAAATCAAGCTCATAAATCCACAAAAGCCAAATATAAACTGAAAGCTGGAAACCTGAAAAGTAAAGAAAGCATAAAAACAATGTTTTATTCACATGCTAAATACTTTGACGTTTTGTTCTAATGGCTTCATTGATGGATGGGGTAAACAAAATCCACAATGGGTCTAAAGGAGACCCTAAATAAATCTAGATCCCAAAAGCATTGTCTAAATGTGATAAAAATAAACATGTTGTATAAAATAGATTCGTGAAATGTGTTGTTTTTTATTCCTGTTATGAGCTTGTACTCAGCTAATAATAAATAAATAATCTTGACTAAAAATTTGAGCTGTAAGTCTACACTTGGATTTGTGGTCTCAATTAAGCATACACAATTAAATATAAAATATAATACATAAATATAAAAGGAACAAAAGCATCAAATAATTCCTATAGATAAAATTCCAAGAAAGATAAGCTCATCTATGACTAAATAAATAGTACATAAGGAAAAGTATCACCATGACTGAGAGCCAGCAGAAAAAAGAGGCAAGAGAAACTGATGCTCAAAAATAAAAGATATTTGTTTAATAAGGTGTAAAATATTAGATAATGATGTTAAATATATCTTACAAAATACACATCAGCAAAGCAAGTGTTAAAATATAGCTAAACGTTTTGATAGAAAGCTCAGTGAAACTTCTAGTTACAATTTTTTTTTTATTTAAGCAATGAATATAGAAAAACATTCGTCACACATGAAGAGAGAATTATTGGACTATGGAAGCAAGGATGACACAGAATTAAATACCAAAAGGCACCAAGAAAAGTTTATAAAATAACCATGTTAAAGTGAGATTTTAACACATTTTTAATAAGAGTTCAAGGAGGATAAGAAGTTATGACAATATTCTAATAGAAAATTAATAATTTTCTAAAATATAGATCCAGAAAATCCAATACAACCTAAACATGATCAATGAAAAAATATCTATAACTGTGCACATATTAGAAAAAAACAGAACACCAAAGAAAATTATCTTTTAAAAATATGAAAGCTTCAATATTGCTTAGATGTCAGTTATCTCTAAGCCAGGTGATTTATAGATCCAATACAATTCACATAAGAAATCCCTAAGGTATATTTTTCTTTAGAAATGATAAAAAGTGATTCTCAAATTTATAAAGAAATGTAATACATCTAGATGAGCCAAAAGAACTTTGAAAAAGAAGAAGACAGAAGAACTACCACTATTTTTAAGTAGTATATTAAAATCTAGATACTACTATCTGATGTTAAGATACAATGTAAGGATGAATTTTACGGTATGTCAATTATATCTCAATTAAAAATGATGAAAAGGGGAAAGAAGGAATAAGTTTGCAGTTGTGACATGCTTTCTGTGATTTAGTAAATTTTAATATGAAAGTGAATTTTACGGTATGTCAATTATATCTCAATTAAAAATGATGAAAAGGGGAAAGAAGGAATAGGTTTGCAGTTGTGACATGCTTTCTGTGATTTAGTAAATTTTAATATGAAAGTGAAAGTTGTACAGTCTGAA
>NW_012121822.1:5501-6753 GCF_000951035.1 Colobus angolensis palliatus | reverse complement strand
GATGAAAAGGGGAAAGAAGGAATAGGTATGCAGTTGTGACATGCTTTCTGTGATTTAGTAAATTTTAATATGAAAGTGAAAGTTGCACAGTCTGAATGATCAACAAATCAGTTATGTTAAAAATACTTATATGAAGCAATTAGCACATGAAAAGGTGTCCAGTATTATTAGTTATCAGTAAACTACAAATGAAAATAAAATAAATCCCTCTATTCATCAATTGTGAATAATTTAAAGAGACTGATGATATTAAGTGTTGCAATAAATGTAGAACAAGTGAAACTCTTCTATATGGTTCCTATAAAATAAAATACGAAGTATGAATACTGTCAAAAATGTATGGAAATTCCTTATACAGATAAACATGGAATTACTATGTGACTTAACAATTCTACTCTTATGTATTTACAAAGAAATATGAAAATACATGTTTACACAAAACAAGCATACAAATGTTTATGATATATACAAAACTAAAAACAACACAAATGTTTATCCATAGGTGAATGGGTAAACAAATTATTTTATAAGTCATACAAGACAATACTTCTCAGAAATATAATTGAACAAACAAAATTATATTTAGAAAAAAGAATGAAAGAGAAAAAAATAATCAATTCAAATAAATGGAAGACAGAAGAAAAATAATATGACAGATAATGGGCACAAATAATGAAAACAGTAACATTTAAATTTGTCAGTAATTAGAAGAAATTTAAACGAATATAATCTTTGACCAAAACATAGAAATTGGCAAAAAGATAAAAACATGTTTCTCTCTGTCTTTTTGTTTAAAGGGCATACCTAAATAATTAGGACAAGGACTGAAAATAATAAGATGGAAAGGCTGATAATAAGCACATATCAATGAAAAAAGGCTGTCATGGTAATTTTAATATAAAAATCATCTTTAATGCAAAAAATTAATAGAGATAAACTTGGCCAATAAAAACAACAAAAGATTACGTTTATCCAGAAGATATAATGATTTTGTAGTTGCAGGACTTGAATAATAATAGCCTTAATATACACTTAGAAAAATTAACTTAATAAGGAGAAATTTATGAGTTCACATTATAAAGGGATATTTTAATGTGCCTTTCTTAGAACATACTGAAAATAAAAAGTCTATTATTTGAACATAAAAGTGGATATGTTTGATTAAATGGACATACATGTAACACTAACACTTTTAGGCACACATGGAAGTTTTAAAAATGTAAACTGGTACAACCACTATGGAAAACAATGT
>NW_012121822.1:4609-4918 GCF_000951035.1 Colobus angolensis palliatus | reverse complement strand
AAGATAAAAATTATTCTCTTCCTAACTCATAAATCAATTGATATTTCAAAGTATTTTTGTTATCCTGATCAATTTTTTTGGCCACAGTTCAATTACAGTCAGTAAGTTACAGAAAAGTATCAAAAAATTATTTCATTCAATTTGAAATAAAAATAAGAACAGTTCAGAAGACATAGACTTATCCTGACAAAGAGATATTTACAGTAAATGTTAATAAAATTACTCTATATGTGTACTAGTGAAAAATACCTAAGACAGCATCTCAAAGGGATTTTTAATTTAAATGCTTATATTTGAAAGGAAGAAGAA
>NW_012121822.1:2006-4559 GCF_000951035.1 Colobus angolensis palliatus | reverse complement strand
ATGAGGATGCAAAAGCATAAAAAGATTCAATGGACTTTGGGGACTTGGGGGAAAGGGTGGGAGGTGAGTAAAGGATGAAAGACTACGCATTGGGTGCACTATACACTGCTTGGCTGATGGGTGCACCTAAATCTCAGAAACCACCACTAAAGAATTTACTCATGTAACTAAACATCACCTAGTCCCCAAAATTCTGTTGAAATAAAAAAAATTAAAGAAAAAAATCAATTCACTAAACAAAAATTCCAGAACTCCAATAAGAAACTGATGGGCTCATAAAATGGCTGATCAGGATCAAGCAAAACAAAAAAATTAATTACACAAAATTAAATGATTGATAAAGATAAAAATTATTCTCTTCCTAACTCATAAATCAATTGATATTTCAAAGTATTTTTGTTATCCTGATCAATTTTTTTGGCCACAGTTCAATTACAGTCAGTAAGTTACGGAAAAGTATCAAAAAATTATTTCATTCAATTTGAAATAAAAATAAGAACAGTTCAGAAGACATAGACTTATCCTGACAAAGAGATATTTACACTAAATATTAATAAAAGTACTCTATATCTGTACTAGTGAAAAATACCTAAGACAGCATCTCAAAGGGATTTTTAATTTAAATGCTTATATTTGAAAGGAAGAAGAAAAATTAATAAGCTGGACATTCAACTTAATCATTGATGAATAAAATGGATATAAAAAGTAGATGAAACATAATAATAAGAATGTAAACTAGTAAATTAAAAAACAAAGATAGAGAATAACCAAGCCAGAAAATACAATTCACTGAAAAAAAAAGAGAGGGATGGAGGGGAGACAAAAAGGGAGAGCAAGAACAACAAAGGAAGAACGTGAGTGCAAATGAGAGCAAGACCGTGCACTCGCAAAACCAAGAAGGCACTAGTAAGTCATAATAGAAATCAAAATGGGATATTACTGCCACAAGAAAATGATTAAACATATAAGAGGATATTATATATTACTGTTTGTGTATATTCTTGAAAAGTTATATAAGTGAAAAAATATTCTTTTCAAAGTACTAAAAGTGACTCCAGAAAGAATGAAACAAAATCTTAAGAGTCTTTTATTGATTACATAAATTTAAAAACTAAATAATTTTTTAATCCCACAAAGAAAGCAATGGCTCCAAATGTCTTTATAGTCTAGTTTCAATTTTAAACAAATTTTTACACGCAATCAGTATAGCAAGAACATTGTTTTCCAACCCATTTTATGAGTTTAGCATAACCTAATTTGAATCTGAAATCAGTATATTTCAAGAAAAAAAATCACAAGGTCTACTGAATCTTAAGATAAACAGTGTTTTTTTTATATGCTGAGAAAGTCAACTTTTAATTTATAACTCAGTCACCGATATGCATATTTGTTGATTGGCCTGAATTTTTTTTTTTCTATTTAAGATGAAGTCATTCATATTTTTACTTGTTTGTATCCTATGTCACTCTTTTAGTTTTCCAGAGTCATTTGTTCTGAGGCACCTCAAGTATACAATGACGATTTAGGGAAAAAGATTTTGAACTTATAAATGTGAAGTCTAGAATGTTATTTTTCCATGGTTTATGGGCTCAGCTTCTAATTTCTCAGTGGCTATGAAAGATCCTCTATCATCTCTGCCCAGTCTTCCTCTCATTCTTATTGCCTATTATTCTTCTAACAACAGTCAACTACTTCATGTTCTCCACACATACTCCCCTTACTGACACTGTGCATTTGCGTGAGACTTTTCCTTCCCCTCTACTTGCTGATCACAACCCAGTTTTCCATGAGGCATTTTACAACCTTTGAATCTTCTCTAAATTTCCATGCAAGTTTGTAAAAGCTTATTTGGTCCTTTATGCTTATTTATGTGTACAGTAAGTAGAGCATTGAAATACATAAGCCCTAAACCATTTGTAAATTATTACATATATCAGGACTATTAAGGAGTAAAATGTTCCCTATGGCATGTACTTCTTTGTTTGTGTTAAAAACATATAACATAAAATTTTCTCTACTAACCACTTTCAAACACACAGTTTTGTAATGTCAGGTATGTATTTGTTTCTGTGAATCAGATTTTCAGAACTTTTTCATCTTGCAAATATGAAACTCTACAAAAATTCCAAGAACTCTAATAAGAAATTGATGAGCTCATAAAATGGCTAATCACTAACTGACAGCACCTTGCTGCCCTTTGCACTCAAATTCTTCCTTTATTGCTCTTATTCTCCCTGTTTGTCTCCCTTCCATCCTTCCCTCTTTTTTTTTTTTCAGTGAATTGTATTTTCTGGCTTGGTTGTTCTCTATTTATCTTTGTTTTTTACTTTACTAGTTTACATTCTTGTCATTATTGTATATCCATCATATATCCACTAAAAAACAACTTCACTTTTTCCTCTCCCCTCAAACCCTAGAAATCAGCGTTTCACTCTTTGTTTACATGAACTGAACCACTCTAGATATCTCCTTTAATAAGTAGAATTATACAGTATTTGTCCTTCTGTGACTGGCTATCTTCACCTTGCACAATGTCCCTTAGGCTTAACAGTG
>NW_012121822.1:0-1442 GCF_000951035.1 Colobus angolensis palliatus | reverse complement strand
TATGGAACTTATCTGTAACCAACTGGCCTCCTGTGAATGTGTAATAGGATAGATAGACACACAGATATACTTAGAAAGGTAGATTCAGCATTTCTGCTATTTACCTTTCCAAAAATGCTTAATCTTTTGGAGTCAATATAAGGCAGTTTCAGCAAAAATCTGCAATGAAAAAGAAACACAATAGTTGTATCTTTGTAAGTTAAATGCATATATAAATGTATACTTTTCATGCATACATCCAAAACAATAGCTAATGACTAGAAATGCTTTACTAACTGTAGCTCTATTCATGTATACTCCCAAATCTTGCTACTCAAAGTGATGGTCTAGTAGCTTGGTATCACCTGAAAGCTTGTTATAAATGCAGAAGCCTGGGCCCCATTCCATTCCTACTGAATCAACATCTACATTTGAACTATATCATATCTGGTTTCTGTGTGCTATTATAAAGAACCCACTAACTTTCTTAGGTCACACATTCATGCCAGTGTGGTAACGGTATCTGTGAAACTTCAAGAATTGTGATTAACTGAGGATACAACAGACATTGTGGATTACTGTAAACAAATAATATAGTGGTATAATTACAATGTATCCTACTTTCATAAATCCAAAGTAAATTTTAATTCCAGAGGGGAAATATGAGAATTATTTTATTATACCACTAAGGGTGACAGGTACTTGAGAAAAATGAAATAGGCTTTATGATTACCTTACAACATTGCTCAATCACCAAAATAGAAGCCTTGAGTCAGGGTTAGTAATATTATATGTATATACCTAGACTCTGTCATTATAGAAAACAGAAGTAAAATGTGCACCCACTTACTTCACAGCTGTTATTTGGTCCTTTACTTCTACTGAACCTAATCTTCGATGAATCTCCTGTAAAATTTTCAGACCCAGGAATCCACTTCCTCTGCCATCAAATCTTGCTACAATGACGTTATCCAAGTCAATGAGTACGAAATCCCAGTCAATATGGAACTTATCTGTAACCAACTGGCCTCCTGGTTCTTCATCCCTGGAAATACCAACATACTGGACCAAAACGAGAGCAACTGAAAATCTGGTAGAAATTTTAGCTTTCATATTCACTAGTTAAGTAATGGGAAAGAACTCTGCTGGCTATTAAAATTTCTGTTGGCTGGGCACCTTGGCTCAAGCCTGTAATCCCAGCACTTTGGGAGGCTGAGACAGGCGGATCACGAGGTCAGGAGATTGGGACCATCCTGGACAACCCCATCGTCTCAGCCCAAAATCTCCTTAAGCTGATAAGCAACTTCAGCAAAGTCTCAGGATACAAAATCAATGTGCAAAAATCACAAGCATGGCCGGGCACCTTGGCTCAAGCCTGTAATCCTAGCACTTTGGGAGGCCGAGACGGGCGGACCACGAGGTCAGGAGAGCAAGACCATCCTGGCTAACACGGTGAAACCCCG
>NW_012121821.1:13269905-13273130 GCF_000951035.1 Colobus angolensis palliatus | reverse complement strand
CCCGGAAATACGCCATCTTGTCTCTGATGATACGGAGCTTAAGCAACAGAAGCCGCGGCAATTTCCAGGCCTCACAGCTCTGGACAGGTTCAAGTGATCTTCCTGCCTCGGCCTCCCAAAACACTGGGATTACAGTATGAACCACCATGCCCAGTCCAGAAAATTCTTTTAATGCCTGTAGTTATTTCTTGACCTTCTGGCCAGGCCTCTACAGTTCAAAAATAACCATTTATAGAACAGCCAGAAGTTATTCAGGTAATTTTTGTAAGTCAAGTGCTTACTCCCTTTTACTTAAGCTGTTTGTGGCTGTTTTGCTAAAGCATTGTTTCATCAATAAACTCTGGGCTTTACCTAATAACTCTATCTGTGATGCAGAAGTCCAGAAGTTTTATAGGACTTGGTAGGAATTATTATAGTAAAAAGCATTTTGTAGAAATTTACTCTCTTATTTAAAAGCAATATAGACCATAAATACTGGATTCTGCTAGAAGAAAAAGGGGAAATCTTAGGTTGGTTGAAATGTAGTATTTTTGTGTTTCTATGTTCACTGTATCATTTTTACTTCTCTTGCAAATCTTTAGATAAACAGATTTAAGAAGAAAAGCTTTTCTGTGAGCTACAGAAACATTTTAGTATTTGCTCTGGTTTATTTTAGTTTCTCCTCTGTTTATTTATTTATTTATTTTTCATTTATTTCTTTATTTAGAGATGGAGTCTCGCTCTGTCACCCAGGCTGGAGTGCAGTGGTGTGATCTCAAATCACTGCAACCTCTGACTTCCAGGTTCAAGCAATTCTCCTGCCTCAGCCTCCCGATTAGCTGGGATTACAGGTGCCCACCACCACGCCCAGCTTATTTTTTTTGTATTTTTAGTAGAGATGGGGTTTCACCATGTTGGCCAGGCTGGTCTCACTCCTGACCTCAAATGAATTGCCTGCCTCAGCCTTCAAAAGTGCTGGGATTACAGGCATGAGCCACCGTGCCCAGCTATTAATTATTTTTTAGACAGGTTTTCACTCTGTCACCCAGGCTGGAGTGCAATGGCATGATAATAGCTTACTGCAGCCTTGAACTCCTGGGCTCAGATGATCCTCCTGCTTCAGCCTCCTAAGTAGCTGGGATTACAGGTGTGAGACACTGTGCCAAGAACCTCATGTCTTTTTCATCCAGTAATACAGCTTCTAAAAATCCATTCTAAGAAACCAGTTGTAGATAGAATCAAAGATTTACATACCAAGTGCATTTATCACAGCTCTATAAGATGAGCAGAATCCCTAGGAACTTATGTCCCTGAGGTGTCTCACTGCTCTACTGTATTTCAATGTTGACAACCACCTTGAATGGTAATTTGGAGAGCGTTTCAGGCACGGAGTTAAAAACGTTGGGTCAAGTCCTTGTTCTAACCCTTTATCTCCTGTCTGACTCTAGAAAGTTACTTTTTTTGGATCTGTTATTTAACATTTTCTTTGCAACATAAAATACAATTTAAGATCATGGACTTTAGAGGCAAACTGTCAAGCCTCAGCTTCACTATGTACTAGCTAATGGAACTTGGGTAAATTGCTAAACCTATGTGCCTCAATTTTCCCATCTATAAGACGACGATAGCGATACTTCCTGCCGTATAAAGTTGTTTTGAGGATTAAACGAGTTATCATCTGTAAATGATATTATTAGTGGTTGGCATTCAGCAAGCACTATCTTGCTTTAAGTGCTGAATGAGTCTGCATAATGGGAATAATAACCCCTTTTTCGCCAGACTGATGGAAGGATGACATGGGATGAATATGTGAAAGTGCTACAGAAACTACAACATACTATGCAAATGTCATGCCATTATTAGTGAGGTAGTTGGAAGTATATGTCAATCATCTTAAAATTCTATGGTAAAAATATTCTACCTCCTAGAAACATATGTATGAGTTGTAATTGATTTAGCAGACCAGAGAATTGAAATTTAAGTCTGCATTGGGGGAGAAAAGGTCAGAGTAAAGGAGGGCTGCATGGAAAGAACTAATAAGAAGCAAACTGTAGAATCACAGAAGAGCTCAGGTAGGGATACAGTTGAGCCTAAAACAGAAGGATTGGTTAAAAATCTTGAAAAGGAGTAGGGACAGGACCCACTTCCCCATCTCTTCATCCCTCTCTACATGGCTACCCATTCCCTCACCTGACAGAAAAGTGGAAATTTGTTCCCTCAAATGGTTGTATCAGAAAGGCTGTCATCTCAGGAACACTATTTTTAAAGGAATATTTAGAGAATAGTCTAAAGGTCTTTGACATCCAAAAAACAAGATGGTAGAAATGAAAAATCGAAAGGAAGCTTGAATATATATGGTCAAGTGAATTTCCTAGAAAGAACGAAAAGATAAGCGGATGTCAGACGCAGTGGCTCATGCCTGTCATCGCAGCACTTTGGGAGGCCAAGGGGGCAGATCATTTGAGGTCAGGAGTTCAGGACCAGCCTGGGCAACATAGCAAAATAAGCCAGGCATGGTAGTGCATGCCTATAGTCCCAGCTACTCAGAAGGCTGAGGTGGGAGGATTGCTTGAGCCCAGAAGTTTGAGGCTACAGTGAACTATGATTGCCTGGGCAACAGAGTGAGACCCTGTATTAAAAACAAAAGAAAACAAAACACACACACAAAGCACACACACAAACACACACACACACACAAACAAGACAAGAAAACAAAACACGCATGCACACAAACAAGACAAACAGATGAAATATGTAAGGAAGAGCATTAGAGACATACAAGCCAATTTCCCAGAATTTAAGGATCTGAATTTTCAGATGAAAACATCTCAGTTACAGTAATGTCAAAAAACTAAACCAAAGAACAATATCATGAAATTTCAAAAGACAAAAGATTTTAAAAGACATATCTATGAAAACTCCTTGAAAGTAAAAATTAGTCTGGGCACGGTGGCTCAGATCTGTAACCCCAACACTTTGGGAGGTTGAGGCAGGCAGATTGCTTGAGCCTAGGAGTTTGAGACTAGCCTGGGCAACGTAGGGAGATCCCATCTCTACAAACAATAAAAAATTTACTAGGAATGGTGGCACATGCCTGTAGGCTACTTGGGAGGCAGAGGTGGAAGGATTGCTTGAGCCCAGGAGGTCAAGGCTTCAGTGAGCTGAGATCTTGGCACTGCACTCTAGCCTGGGTGACAGAGTGAGACCCTGTCAAAAAAGAAAGAAAGAGAAAGAAAGAAGAAAGAA
>NW_012121821.1:13259070-13269244 GCF_000951035.1 Colobus angolensis palliatus | reverse complement strand
ACCATGTTGACGAGGCTGGTCTTGAACTTCTGACCTCAGGTGATCCACCCACCTCGGCCTCCCAAAGTGCTGGGATTACAGGTGTGAGCCACTGCGCCCCACTTAAATCCTCATCTTTCATCATAGGGGATTGTTCAGAATCAATTGAGAGGTGGTCATAAGAGTCAGATGGATAAAGATCAAAATATCAGCTTCAAGGTTTGGGTGTGGGAAGGTTTTGGGGGAAGAGATTCTAGGAAGTGGAGTGAGGGTATGGGAAAGAGAGGCAGGAAAAGCAGAAAAGCCATTAAGAATGTGTCAACGAGCTCAGTCCCATTGGGGACCTTTTGAGAAACAGGGTGGAACATGCCTTTGAATTGTCCCACCAGAGGACAGGGAGGCTGGTCGACTGGTTGAAGATGGCATAGACAAATGCCTCTGCATTTCTCATTCTGCTTATACAGCTAAGAGCTCCTGTCGGGCCAAAGAAAGCCCTGCTGTGCTGAAGTAAAGAGATGCTAGAGCTCAATGTGGGAGGCTGTCAGCAGGGTGGAAGCTGTCTCATCACAGCAGGTGAGCTTACAGTTAGAGGTGGGTGGGGGCCTGGGAGGGGAGCATTAACAGCTTCCGTCAAACAGACGCTGGATTGGAGCACACAGTGTGAGCTTCCTAATATTTCAACTATGAGTTAAGCAGACTTAGCCCCTTCATCACTAACCTCTTGCACAGAGCAGATACTGCCTCAATATGCGCACCAAATGGGAGAACCAAATTGAAGGTACCTTGCCTCAGGCAGGTTCATCCAAGAGAAAGAAGAGGCTGAGGCAGGCCTGCTCACTAGCCGAGTAAGTCCTCTCTTCCTGGAGGAGGGAGTGAGAAATGAAGAGGCCCAAAGAGTTATTTTTGCTAATACTGCCCCAAGTGGAAACGTAAGACCAGGGAAACGAAGGGCTCCCATAGAAACCAGCATGTTAAAGCAGATACTGAAATTTTAAAAACAATACAAAACAGAAAACAGCAGTATTCATGTGTTATTTCAGATTACCAAGGTATATACGCCTAAAATAGCTAAAATATTTCAAAAGCGGTTGCTAGGGTCTGAATATTTGTGTCCCTCCAAAATGCATATGTTGAAATCTAATCTCCAATGTGTTGATAATAAGAGGTGAGATCTTTGGGCGGTGATTCGGCCACCAAGGCAGAGCCCTAGTGAATGGAATGAGTGCCCTTATAAAAATGGTGTGAGGGAGCTTGTTTGCCTCTTCCACTAAGTGAGGGTGGAGCTAGAAAGCGCCATCTATGAGGAAATGGACCCTCACCAGATGCTGAATCTGCCAGCACCCTGAGCTTGGACTCTCCAGCCTCCAGAACTGTGCAATACATTTCTGTTGTTTACAAATTACCCAGGCGAAGGCATTTTGTTAGAGCGGTTTGAATAGACTAAAACAGCAGTTATCTGTGGGAGAATGGGAATTAGAATGGGAGGAAGAGTAAAGGGGATTGCTATTTTTCACTATAAACTTAATCATATTATTTGACTATTTTAATCTGCATAAATGTACTATTTTCATTAAAATTTATTTATTTATTTATTATTTATTTATTTATTGAGACAGGGTCTTGCTTTGTTGCCCAGGTGGGAGTGTGATGGTGTGATCGTGGCTCACTGCACCCCCAACCTCCTGGGCTCATTGGATTCCCCCACCTCAGCCTCCTGAGTGGCTGAGACTACAGGCATGCGTCACCACACTCTGCTAATTTCCATTTTTTTTTGTAGAGACGGGGTTTTACCATGTTGCCCAGACAGTTCTTGAACTCCCAGGCTTAAGGGATCTGCCCACCTCAGCCTTCCAAAGTGTTGAGACTACAGGTGTGAGCCACTGCACCGGCCTATATACATAAAAATTTGAACATTACATTAGAAAAAACTCTATAACAGACTCACCACATTAAGTGGGAAAAAATGTTTTAAAAATCAGCATGGCAAAATAATCCTAATTAACAAAAATTCTACACGAACAGTTGTTACATTTATAATCAAGAAAATAAAATACACACTAAAAATACATTTAAAAAATAGAGCAGAGATAAGTTGTACTCACTGTTATTTCTACATATTAAGCAACTATTAGCTATTCGAAATTATATCAGTAATTAATTATAGGAAGCAACAGTGAAAATAAATTTGAGAACACGTGTACTTATATCATGCTGATCCAAACATCTTTGCTGGATTTAAATGCCTAGGGCACACTGGGATATAAATAATGCTAGCAAGGCACTACTTTGTATGGTTAAAACAAAAGGATCAGAATATTATTCCGTGAATCACACAGGTTATTGACATACAAACAGATTTTTTTTTTTTAATGCTTAAAGAGGGGGAGAATAATGACAACAAATCTCACAGGAATGCACTCCATAAATGAGGTACATTAGTCACATAGTGAATAAGTTCCAATTCTGTTTAGAATCGAATTATTAGAATTTAGTTACTTAGGGGCCAGGTACAGTTGCTCATGTCTGTAATCCCAGTGGTTTGGGAGGCCAAGGCAGTGGATCACTTGAGGTCAGGAGTTCAAGACCAGTCTGACCAATATGGTGAAACCCCATCTCTACTAAAAATACAAAAATACAAAAAAATTAGCCGGGTTTGGTGGCTTGTGCCTGTAGTCCCAGCTGCTATGGAGGCTGAAACAGGAGTATTGCTTGAACCCAGGAGGTGGAGGTTGCAGTGAGCTGAGATCATGCCACTGCACTCCAGCCTGAGCGACAGAGCAGGACTCCATCTCAAAAAAAAAAAAAAAAAAAAAAGAAATATATATATATAAAATTACTTAGGATGGAAGCAATTCTCTGTGGATGTGAAGTCTAATAGAAGTTTGAGGTATACCTTTATAGGGGAGGCTTTCAAAAGAAATGATTTGACCAACATAGCGGAAATCCACAGTGACACACAAGGCTCCTCGATGCTAGTGAGTGGTGGTGGTGTTGGTGGGAGGTTGGCAGAGAGTAGCTCTGGCGCCCATCGCCTAAGCTCTGTCAAAATCTTGGGTTCGTTTGGGCATGGTGGCTTATGCTTGCAATCCCAGCACTTTGGGAGGGCAAGGTGGGCATGTTGCTTGAGACCAGGAGTTTGACACCACCCTGGCAAACATGGTGAAACTTCGTCTCTACAAAAAATACAAAAATTAGCCAGGCGTGACAGCATGTGCCTATAGTCCTAGCTACCTGGGAGGCTGAAGGGGGAGGATTACGTAAGCCCAAGAGGTAGAGGCTGCAGTGAGCCATGATCGTGCCGACACTCTACTCCAGCTTGGGCAACAGAATGAGACCCTATCTCAAAAAAAATTTGTTTTTAATTAAAAATATTGGGTTTATATGTATTTTGGAGTACAGTAGCTGAGGCCAATAACTGATATCTAGTCTGATAAGGTGTTGAAACCATCCCTGTAAACTTTATAGATTAATCATGGAAGAAGCGAGGGGAAAGAAACAAACAGACCAAGCTTGCAGCACATGCAGCATTAATCGCTAGGTCAGCCTGCTCTCTGACCCACTCCCTCACAGATGTTTGGTTCCTCTTGCCTTAGAATCACATAGATCCTTTTACAAGTTTATAGTTCCCCTTAACTGCTCTATAGAGAACAATGTAAACATTACAAAATGTTAAGTTTTCCATTTGAGATGCTCTTTCAGGTTTTGTGTACCAGTGAAACTACTGACATCACCTGGTCTGAAGGACCCCATGAAGAGCTGACTCACCAAAGAATGCAGTTTCCACATCCTAATGATTTCATCCCCATTATCCTGACCAAACAACGACCCCAATTTCTCAGTCCCTTACCCTCCACGATCTCCTTAAAAACCTCAGCTCGAAACTTCTCGGAGAGACGGATTTGAGGGTCTCCTCCCATCCCCTCGCTTGGCACCCTGTGATCATTACACTCTTTCTCTGCTGCAAACCCTTCTATCTCTGTATCTGTCTGTCACTGCACAGCAGGCATATGAATCTGTTGGTCCTATAACATTGCAACATAACATTCCCATGTGGAGGGGGATTACACTCCATGTTCTTATCACAGCAAAACGTATGTTACACGTAGCAAACTATGTAAGTGTTTGGAATCATTTCAGAGCTACATAACAGGCACCACTGTGAAATGCAAGAAACTCTGAATTTCGAGTTTTGAAAAAATTGTATTGGAGCTCTGTCTCTGCTAACCACTAACTGTGATTTTGGTTCCTTAACATCTCTGAACCTTGGTTTTCCTCTGTAAAAAGGGGATAACAACACCAACCTCATGGGATTACTGTCAAGATTAAATGACATAATGTACGAAAGCACTGTAAATATCTCTGTATACATAGGCACATATTTGAAAGTTCTTCCTTAAATGTGAAATTTTAAAACCAGAAAGCTAATTATAGATAAAATATTGAAAGAAAAGTTATAAAGGAACATTTAAAAACTAAAATTTCATTAGAAAGATACATTTTAGCTTAAGGTACATTTGAAGATAAATATTACCATCGCTGGGTGCCAGCATACTTATAACAATCTTACATTTTTCATCTTACAATTTTTTAGTTTAGTTATAAAAGTAACACATACTTGTCATAGGAAATTAGGAAAATACAGAAACATGAAAAGGAGAAAAATTCCATCTCACAGAGATAAGTCCTTTTAACTTTTTAATATATTTCTTCCAGTTAGCATTCTGGCTTTCAGCTTTTCTCTCCCTCCCTCTCAAAACATTTAGTGTAAATTATGTCATTAAGGTCAGGTATGGTAGTTTATGCCTGTAATCCCAGCACTTCGGGAGGCCAAGGTATGAAG
Organism: Colobus angolensis palliatus; assembly: GCF_000951035.1. Taxonomy (NCBI): domain Eukaryota; kingdom Metazoa; phylum Chordata; class Mammalia; order Primates; family Cercopithecidae; genus Colobus; species Colobus angolensis. Next base: position 13,264,425 of record NW_012121821.1, on the reverse strand, counting down.
ATTCTGGGAACAAGAGTTTGAGATCAGCCTGGGCAAGAGAGTGAGACCCTGTTTCTACAAAAAAAATTTTAAAAATAATATTAGCTGGACATGGTGGCCTGTGCTTATAATCCTAGCTGCTCGGGAGGCTGAGATGAGAGGATCACTTGAGCCCAGGAATTTGAGGCTGCTGTGAACTATGATCATGCCACTGCACAAAAAACCTGGACTATAGAGTGAGACTCTCTCTCTAAAAAAATAAATAAATAATAAAAATTGTATTAGTGACATATCTTTCAAAAATAATAGTAACTTAACATCTTATTATTGTTAGATAGTTTCCAACTTTTGAATAGCATTATAATGAACTTGGGTTCCATAAGTGCATACACAAATTGGTACATTATGAGTAAATCATAATTGCCCACATACTCATTTGTCTCCGCAGCTAGACAATAAGCTTTGTGAGGAACACTTCCTTTTTTGCCATTGTTATTTAGTGCCTAATATCTTGCTTGGCACACAGTATCTCTACATAAAAATATGTGCTGTGGGCCGGGCGTGGTGGCTCACGCCTGTAATCCTAGCACTTTGGGAGGCCGAGGCGGGCAGATCATCTGAGGTCGGGAGTTCGAGACCAGCCTGACCAACATGGAGAAACCCCGTCTCTACTAAAAATACAAAATTAGCCAGGTGTGGTGGCACATACCTGTAATCCCAGTTACTCGGGAGACTGAGGCAGGAGAATTGCTTGAGCCCGGGAGGCGGAAGTTGCAGTGAGCCGAGATCACGACACTGCACTTCAGCCTGGGCAACCAGAGCAAAACTCTGTCATGGAAAAAAAAAAAAAAAAAAAGTGCTAGGTATGAATGAACAAAAGAAAGAGTGAATACTAGTATTTCTCCCACAGAACTCAAGGGGTTTTCCAAGACAGCTTCACAAAATGAGATAACATTTGTAAAAGTTATTTGTGTGTTTTCAACTTTATTATATTTGAATCAGTATTATTTTTTAGTGATTTTGTTGTTGCCATAAACTGGAGCAATAAGAATGAGATATTTGAGAGGTAGATGTGGGCGTTGGTAGGGGCAAGGTATGGGAGAGACTATTGTGACAGAATGGTAACCTCTTCTAGACACTGGAGAGCAGGCTCTGTTTAGAGCCCTTTGTCTGCCTCTGCAAGGACAAAGCTTTCATCTTAATGGAATCCTCTGCTGGCGCTCAGTAACTGTTTCAAAGCAGGAAGGAAAGAGAAAAAGGATGGTCCTGGGGGAGGGGAAGTTGTAGGAAGAAAACATTTTTTCCCATTTTCTACTCAAAGTATGAGTTAGAAACACACAAAGAGGGGTATACGGAAACAAAAGCACAGTGCAGCATCGATTACCTCTGTATATAAAAAAAAGTACATTTGCTGAAATATAGATAAAATGTGTCGTTCCAGAGTAGCACATTGAAACCAGTTCAGAGGTGAGAAAGTGTTGGAGGTCATGGGTAATTATAGAAGGAGTGCTGTATTAGGGTAATTTCTGGTTTAAAAGGACACAAAGCAATCTTTTGGGGATGCAAATATTTTATATCTTGTTTGGAGTGGTTACATGCATGCATACAGTTGTTGAAATTCTTCAAACTGAATGCTTATCTCTTTACATTTTACTGAATGTAAATGATACCTCAATTTTTAAAATTATTAAATAACAGAGTTTTTTTCTGATTGCAAAAATAACATGCATTCATTCTAGAAAATTTAGAAATTACAGATAAGCACAATGAAGGAAATAAATATTGCCTGGACTTTTACTGCCCAGAGATAATCACCTTCATTTTTAGGTTATTGTTATCTGGATTTTATTTGCCTGCCTGCCCAGTTATCATGCTACTCAAGAAAGCAATAGTCATCCCTATTATGGACATGTTCACAAACAACCTGACCATTTATCAAATTTATCCCCACCCAAACATCCTCCAGCTTAACACTGGCTTCCCTCCCCACCCATCCTGTCAATGTGCTTGTCAGTCAGCTCTTTCCTGAATGTTGCATATGAATATCCACAAATGTAATGGAAATTGACTCTAAGTGGATTTTGAGCTTTGAAAAATAAGATATGTTTGATGAAATAAGTGAACATAATGTTGGAAAACTACTGGGTCACATAAAAAAGCCATTGACAAGTGAGGAAGTTAGACCTGATGAGCATCCACTAAGAGAAAATAAACAGAGATGATGATTAGGCTCTTCAAAAGAGAATGATTTGATTATCAAAGATGAAGCCCTTTGGAAAACAATAAAACCCTCAAATTCTTTTTGTTGTAAAAGTTATGACAGTATTATAAAAGTCAGACATAAAGTGGTAAACAATGTTGTGTCATACTATCATACAATTTCGTCCAAAAGAAAAGCCAAAGTGTCATTTTGAAAGTTAATTTCCAAACAAACATTTTACAAATTATTTTCTATAACTGAACATCTCAAATGTCAATATGCATAAGAATCACCTGGAACTCCTGTTAAAAATACAGATTCTAGTCTGGTCTGCTCACACCTGTAATCCCAATGCTTTGGGAGGCCGAGACGGGAGGATTGCTTGAGGCCAGGAGTTCAAGGCTGCAGTGAGCTATGACCCGTGTCTCAAAACAAACAAACAAAAACCAGATTCTTATTCAATTAGGTCAGGGCAAGGATCCTTAATTCTGCATTTCTAACAAGTTCCCAGGAATGCTGATGCTGTTAGTCTCTGGACCTTACTTTGAGTATCAAGACTGTACAATTGTGATCTTATGTAGATTCACTTTAAATGGCCTTTATCCGATATTAATTATCTTTGAGTATTGAGAAATGCCTGCCTATTCTTTCAGCTATGTTGTACTAACTGCTCTAGACCTGGGCAAGGCATGATTCTCAAACTATAAACAAAATTACTCAGGGCTTGCTTAAACATATATTGTTTATCTTCACCCCCAGAGTTTCTCATTTGATAGATCTGAGGTGGGGTCCAAAAATTTGCATTTTAAACTAGTTCTCAGGTGATGCCTAATGCTGCTGGTCCTAGAACTACACTCTGAACTGCTGCTTTAGAATGACTGCAAATAACTTCCAAGAGGGTGCTTACAATACCTGAATTATACATTCTGCTTGTAACATTTGCAAAACAGGTCATATGAATGAGCTGCAAACTTTTAACTATCTGAATGTTCCTGGTATATATTGCACTCAATGATACAGCTCCCTATCCACAGATTCAGCTTGACTTTATATTTGTACACCATGGTCCCGAACTGTTTTGATTGCAAAAATTATTTTTATTAATGATAGTATATTATTTTGCATATTATTAATTATATTCTAGTAAGAGCAATGAGACTACATATGTTATATCTGCTTAGATTATTACCAATCACTTTTATCTCAGCACAGCTGACAAATGAGTACCCCTGAATTTACAGGTGGTGGCTCTGCCATCATCTTGTTGATTGTGTTTGCATTATTAGTATACGAAAATATAAACTGTATGATAATACACAGTTTCTTTTCGGGGATCCTGTTAGGCGATACTCTCATTTTGAGAGGATTACTTACTTAAAAGTGGATAATGTAACCTGTAAATCCACATATCTGCTTTTGTAAGCTGCAACACAATGCCGTAGGCAAAAACTAACAAACTACTGAAGACTTCACTACCAATCCCTTTCCTTTGAGGGATTCCCACTCAGGATACTGCAGATCTTTAAACATGACTCTTAGTATTGCTATTTAATTGACAACGTGGTCATCTAACTGCGTTTTCATTTAGCACACAGGTTTGCAACTGGTTCAAAGTAATATCAGTGATGCTGTGTCAGATGCCCTGGGAAAAATCAAAGTTTGTAGAGGTTAAGAGATCTGATTCTAGAGCCAGATGGTCTAGTTCAGATCCTGGCTCTATCACCTATTATAAGCTCTGTGGCTTCGAGCAAGTAACTGGACCACTCTGTGCTTCAGTTTCTTCATCTGTGAAATGGGAATAATAATAGTACATATTTCATAGTGTCATTGTGAAACTCAAATAAGTTAATATCGGTAAAGTATTTAAAGCAGTTCCTGGTATATTAAGAACAAAAAAAAAAAAAATAGCAATTTTATTACGCCCTTAGCACTGAACTGGAAGACAAAAGATCTGGGTTCAGGTCCTGGCTCTGTCAGTAATTAGTTCTATAGCTTTAGACAAGCCATTTAACCCTTCTGAGCTTCATTTGGAAAAAGGGCTAGCAATACCTGTCTTGGCAGGCTAGCAGAGCTGTGATCGCAAATAAAATAGTTCGTGAAATGTGCTTTTATAAACTGCAAAGCACTATACAAAAATAAGAGTTCTTCTTTGTAATTTTATGTGTTGTATCTTAATTTTATGTGTTGTATTTATAATATGTGAAATGTTTTATAGTATAGAAACACAATCAAAGCAGGAACTTATTCTTAGTGAATGCTTCTAATATGAGTCCCAAGTGAGCTGTGTGACCTTGAATAAGTCACTGAAATGCTCTGAGCTTCGGTTTTTTCTTTTTTTTCTTTTTTTTTTTTTTTTTTTTTTTTTTTTTTTTTTTTTTTTTTTTTTTTGAGACGGAATCTCCTTCTTTTGGCCAGACTGGAGTGCAATGGCGCTCGATCTCGGCTCACTGCAATCTCCACCTCCTAGGTTCACGCCATTCTCCTGCCTCAGCCTGAGTAGCTGGGACTACAGGCGCCCACAACCACGCCCGGCTAATTTTTGTGTGTATGTTTTTAGTAGAGACGGGGTTTCACCGTGTTAGCCAGGATGGTCTCGATCTCCTGACCTCATGATCCACCTGCCTCGACCTCCCAAAGTGCTGGAATTACAGGCATGAGTCACCGCGCCCGGCTGAGCTTCAGTTTTATTACAGGAATAATACTGGCTTCCCAGCCCACATCCTTGGGCTGGATCTGAAGAGAATAATCAAATAAAATATAAACTTTCACAGCTGCTATGGATTAGAGATTACATCAGATATGCATCTTGCCCAGGAATGGGTAAAGTTTTTTTTTGATAAAAAACTACACAGTAAGTATTTTAGACTTTATAAGTCATAAAGTCCCTGTTACAACTACCTAACCCAGATATAGTTGCATAAAAGCATCCACAAAGAGTATGTAAACAAATGGACATGGTTATGCCCTTTTTATTATTTATTTATTTATTTAGAGATAGAGTCTCACTCTTTCGCCCAGGCTGGAGTGCAGTGGTGTATCTCAGCTCACTGCAACCTCCGCCTGTTGGGTTCAAGCAATTCTCCTGCCTTAGTCTGCCGGGTAGCTGGGATTACAGGTGCCCGCCACCATGCCCTGCTAATTTTTGTATTTTTATTTATTTATTTATTTATTTTTTT
>NW_012121821.1:13226639-13252055 GCF_000951035.1 Colobus angolensis palliatus | reverse complement strand
ACCTCAGTTCAAAATGCAGAAATCACCGGTCTTCTGTGTCCTTCGCGCTGGGAGTTGGAGACTGCAGCTGTTCCTATTCGGCCATCTTCAATTTTTGTATTTTTAGTAGAGATGGGGTTTCACCGTGTTGGCCAGGCTGGTCCCAGACTCCTGACCTCAAGTGATCTGCCGGCCTTGGCCTCCCAAAGTGCTGGGATTACAGGCATGAGCCACCACGCCCAGCCTGTTCTAATAAAATTTTATTTACGTACACTGAAGTTTGATTTTTCTTCTAATTTTCCTGTCATAAAATTTTGTTCGTTTGAGTTTTTTAAACCATTTAATTTACTGTTTTTAACATAAAAATAAGCAGCAAGCTGAATTTAACCTGGGGGAGCCATAGTTTGCAGACGCTTGGTCTAGCACAATGCCTAGCACATAGCAGATAATACTAGTTAATATTAGTCATATAACATTGCTTTATAAACTGTAAAACTTATTAGATATAATCTAGCAACTTTCTTGTTCTCCATCATGCCTTTAAAATGATCAGCTCTGGTCCCACCATCATATCTGTTCTCTCTTAGTACCTTAGCAGGTGATTAATGTGGGTTTGTGGGCTTAGCATCATCTAAGGCATTGAGTTGAACTCTTACTAAATCTTTACTTATGTTGAATAGTAATTCCCTGTTTTTCAATAAAATAGAGTCTTTTTAAACTAAAAATGATAATAACTCATTCTAAAACTATTTTTAGAAAATAGAGAAAAGTGGGCCTGGTGCAGTGGCTCATGTCTGTAATCCCAGCACTTTGCGAGGCTGAGGAGGCCAGGAGTTTGAGACCAGCATGGCCAACATGGTGAAACCCCATCTCCACTAAAAATACAAAAATTAGCTGGGCATGGTAGCAAGTGCCTGTAGTCCCACCTACTCAGGAGACTGAGGTAGGAGAATCATTTGAACATAGGAGGCAGAGGTTGCAGTGAGTTAAGAGTGTGCCACTGCACTCCAGCCTGGGGAACAGAGTGAGACTCTCCCTCAAAAATAAAATAAAATAAAATAAAAAGAACATAACCATGTGCATTTGTTATATACTGTCTGCGGATGCTTTTTTAATTAACAAAATAGACAAAAGAAATAATAAAGAGGATCTACCATAAGTTATACTGTCCAGATTAGTTCCTGCTTAGTTATGTTTTCGATCTCCCACTTTGAAGGCCATTTTCTTCATTAAAAAAAATAAAGAAATAAAGCAATGGTTAAGTAGTTATACTTTCTCTGCCATCTGTCAGCATTACACCATTTTCTTGCTCCAAACATAGTTTTTTTTTAAAAAAAAAATGCAATTGTTTTTGTTATCTTTAACCTCAACTGGTTCTGTGCTTTATCCTTCCTGAGGTTTTTCCTTCATATTTGTTCTTGCCTCTTTCTGTCATCAGCATGTCTCTCGATAGAGGCTCATTCTTTTCAGCCACATGTGTTTCTTTTAGTATTGTCTTCCTCATCAGCTTTATATGTGATTGTAATTTCTTATAAGCTGTTTCCCTAGCCACATTAATCTAAGGATAAAATGGAACCATATTAATGGTAATAAAGAGTTTTGTATATTAGTTTTACCCCAACCCTCTATTGTGGTTCTAGCGACCCTCAAAGTCTCATCCAGTTATCTCTAGGTGCTCTTACGTTATGTAACAGGTGCTTGCAAACAAGTTATAGCAGCTATTGTCTGTGTCTGCCGTGATGCTGCCGCATTCTGGCCCCCTCTGGTGATGTCTGCTGCTTACAGCTCTACTTGCTATTAAGTCATTTGATATTGCCTGACCACTGCCACTGCAGCTGGTGTCCACCATTACAGTGGTGTGTTCATGCTAAGGGGTCCTGAAGCCGCAAACTATTATAATCTCTCTCACTCTTGGAACTGGTTCCCACTGCTGCAGTGTGATGACAGCTGGCCTCTATTGCGGTCACAGACATAAGAGCTAGTCTCCATTGCAGATCCATTGAGCATTCAAGTTGAGGGGAAGGTGGTTTTTGGAGTCTTCAATGCACTGAGGCCTTGCTGCACCTAAGTGGGATCAAGCTTTTTCTCCTTTTTGTGTTAGCATGAGCAGATGAGTAGAAAAATAAAACAATTTCGTGATCCTAGTATCTTACATCATTTAGTGAAACAAAGCTGTGCATTCTTACATGTCCCTCTCCTTAGTAATCTGACATGGGTTTATGGAGGCTGGACCAGAGGCAAAACCTGAGAGACAGACATCACCATGTGCTAATTACCCCTCCCCTCTGACCAGTTACTGGTCCAAACCTAAGAGTCCTGCTTTCACTTCCTTTAGAATAAATTCTTTCCCAGGAGACTTCCACTCCTGCGTGAAAACAGAGGACTTATGCCCTGGCACTACACATGCAGATGTGTCTGAATGAATGCCAGTGGTGACCAAATTTAGGTTCAAGCCGGAATCCTCCGCTCCATCAGAATTCCTCCCCTTCGACACTTCCATTCTTCTGCATCTGCTGTCCCTTTTTAATGGTGTTGGTCATAGGACCGCAGTTATCTTTACTCTGGGTTTTTAGAAAATCTGGGCTTTCTAAGATTTCCCATATGTTTTTGGAGCAGACATCTGTTGTTTTTACATGCCTCCTCAAGAACATTGCTCTGTCAATTCTGCTTTCACTCTCCTACATTCTCAGTTTCCCCTCCCCTCTCCACTGGATCACTCCATCAACATACAAATTCCTCCAATTAAAAAAAAAACCTCTTGACCCAATATTCTTCTTCTACCTACTGTCCATTTCTCTGCTCCCTTTTATTGCAAAACACGTAAAAATAGACTGTGTGTTGTTGCTTGAAATTTGCAGTCTCCAAATTCTTTTCTTCTGATTCTCTCTTGACCAGACTCCAACAGTGTTTTATTCACCTTTACAACACTTAAACTGCCCATGTTAAAGCCTCCACATGGTTAAATCCAAAGGTAAGTCTTAATTTTATCTTGACTTCTCTTCACTTGACAGTGACCTCTCTCCTCTCCAGGCGCTTTATTCCCTTTGCTGCCGGGACATCTTATTCTCTCAGATTATCTCCTATCTCTTTAGGAGTTACTTCTCTCTCAGCCTCCAGCCTCCTTTGCTCATTCCTTATCATCACCCTCACATCTAAACACTGAAACACCTCATTCTTGAAACTCTTATATCTTATCTTCAATGCCTTTCCTTCCTTCCTTCCTTCCTTCCTTCCTTCCTTCCTTCCTTCCTTCCTTCCTTCCTTCCTTCCTTCCTTCCTTCCTTCCTTCCTTCCTTCCTTCCGAGACAGAATCTCACTCCATTGCTCAGACTGGAGTGTCGTGGTATGATCATAGCTCACTGCAGCCTCTAACTCTTGGGCTCAAGTGATCCTCCCACCTTAACCTCCTGAGTAGCTAGGACTACAGGCGTGTGCCACCATCCTCAGCTAATCAAAAAAAAATTTGTAGGGACAGGGTTTTGTTATGCAGGCTCTTACTGTGTTGCCCAGGCTGGTCTCAAACTTCTAGGCTCAAGCAATGCTCCTGCCTCAGCCTCCCAAAGTGCTGGGACTACAGGCTGAGCCACTGTACCTGGCCAATACTTTCTCTCCTTCAGTGAGCTCATCCAATCTCATGGTTTTAAATATTAATTATATACTGATAACTCTCCAGCCAAGAACTCTTGCCTAAATTTCAGGCTTATATATTCAACTGCCTACCAACATTTCCACTTTGAGGTGTAAAAGGAATCTCAAATTTAACATGTCTAAAAATTGAGCTCCTCTTCTCTTACAAAACTCTTCCTTTCACAGTTTTCCTCTATTTCGGTTAATCACATCTCCATCCTTCTAGTCACTCTTGCCAAAACCTTAGGGTCATCCTCACTTCTTTCTGTCACTTTTCCTCTCCCCTAATTCAATCATGGTAGCTCTGCCTTCAAAATATGTTGAGAATCTATTTTTACCAAGTCAACTGTTATCACTTTGATCTACACTAGCAACATCTCTAATCTGGATTATTTCACTACTCTCCTGCTTCCTCCCTTTCGCCTGCATTTTTAAATGTCAGCTAGATTATGTCACTACCCTGCTCAAACTCTCTACTGGCTTCTCATTCTAGAGTAAAACCAAAGTCAGTAGCCTACAAGACATTTTGCAATCTTTAATCTCATCTCCTACTCTCCCTTGGCTCACTTAGCAGGGCACAAACACATATATACCTTCTGTTCTCTCTCTCTTTTCCCACATGCCTAAGTAGCTCATTCCCCCATCTACTGTGACTCAAATGTCCCTTTTTCAAAGCCTTCTCCAATAACCTTAAATAAAATTACAGCATCCCTCTTCCCTAGCAATTTCTATTCCTCTTCCTTGACATTTTCCTTCATAGTTCATATCACCATCTGAACTATTACATATTTTATTAATATGGCTGTTTATTATCCCCCTCCCCCAACTAGAATGCAAGGTCCAACAGAGCATGGATTTTTGTCTATATTATTCACAGTTATATACCTGGAACCTAAAATAGGCATGCATATAGTAAGCATTCAGTAAACATTTGTTGAATGAATGAATGAATCCCCAGCATGCCTAATTCTTGTATTAGTACCTCAATAGATAAGGGATATGCAATCTGTATGACACTGCCTCTTTTTCTTGGTGTTCTTGTAGTTTCTAGTTACCTTACTAATCAGTTTTTCTTGTTAGTAAAAGTCAAGTCTAGAATATAAAATCCCCTAATTGCTTCCTCAGTCGTCTGAGAAATGAAACTATCAAGGAAGCAGTAAAGAACTTTTCAAATTCTTTGCTTTTAGTAGAATGAACCTATCAACAGACATTGGAATTGTTGTAGTTCCTTCTCTGGAACTTGTATCTGTGTCGGTTTTGTAACTGGAATAAGAAAAGAAGCATCTAGAACATTCGTATGGTTGGGTGGCATGCAGCACACTCCTGCAATTATATCACTTGCATTTTCTCCTTTTTAGCATGAGCATAATGATTTTCATTATTTCTATCCTTGGGTTTCTAGACCTTGTTATAGATGAACTTTATAAAGTTAGGAAACATTTATTGAATCCAACTCCATAGCTGGTACTTTTCTAGATGTTAGAAATGTAACGATGAAATTTCATTTTATCACACAGTAGTTGAGTTAGTAAATAAAAGGGCATATTGATACATACAACTACTTGAATATTCATTGGATCTATTTCCTTTGAACAAGATTTACCTTTCTGTTGACATATTTTAGTCTGTGATGACAAGTCTTGGTGGGGATGATAATAACAATGACTTCAAGTTACAAAGTTCTAAAGGGCAATATATGTAATAATTAATTTATGTTAACACTTTTCCGATCAGTGATCTTTAGGTGGGCAGGAGCAAAGACTGACTGGAGTTAGCTTAAATAAAGAGGACTTATTATATGTAGCAATGAAAGTGTCATATCAACCCAAAAATACCCACAAGTAACAGCTGTAACAGAGGGTGCCAAAGAGGAGTTCTGATTTCATGGCATTTTTGGCGACCTCAACAGCAGGAATTCATTAACTGTGACCTGTTTGCACCATTGTTCATTATCACGACTCAGTAGTATTCCACATGCCTGCTTCTTTCTCTTGTCCTCTGATCAGTTGGCCATTCCTGGTTCAAGCAGCCAAGGCCAGATTCACAAAAGCAGGATGTAAATGGCAGTTGGTGCTCAGTGTGGGAAAGACTGTTGGGAGCGGCAATGACTAGAAGGAATTTGAGGGAACATGAAGCCTTATCTAAAAGGGTCTATCAATTGTTGCCATGTGGGAATATGAATCGATTTTTTAACAATACTTGATTTTTCACATGAAGATGGAAATTCTGAGTGAAATATCTTAATATTTTTTTAAAAGGCAACTAAGTAAAATATAAATAAAAAACAAAACAAAACAAAGAAACCTGCATAGGCAAACCCTGTGCAGGTCTGTGCAACGAAAAGTTAAGGTAGCAGCCCTAACTGCTTATCCTTGGAAAGGCCTGCTTACAAAGCCAGCCCTTGGCAGGCATCTGGGAACGTGGATTTCAGGAGGGTTCCCACCATTCCCAGAACTGGTAAGAGTGACTCTCTGTGCCTAAACTTTTGTGTAGACAATATGTTTATGCTGACTACCTGCTTTCCTTCTAGGGCTCTGAAATCTGAGTATGTGCCTAGCAGAGGCTGCCTGCCTTTTACTGGGCCCCAGTAAAAGCCCTGAGCACTGAGTCTCTAATGAATTTCCTGGTTGGCATCATTTCACGTGTTTTATCACAACTCATTACAGGGGCAGTTGAGCACATCCTGTGTGAACTCCATGGGAGCTGACCCTTGAAAGTCTGTGGCTGGTATATCCTGTATTTTGATCCATGTGCCTTTTTCCTTGCTGATTGTGCTTTATATCCGTTTGCCAATCATAATCATGAGTATTACTATATGTGAGTCCTATAAGTCCTCCTAGTGAATCATCAAACCTGGGGCTGATCTTGGGGACCCTAACTCAAGGAAAAGCAAAACATATCTTTGAACCAAATTCAGCCAATAGTTTCACCTTTCAACCTCTAACCTAAGACATGGGCAGGACAGTTGCCAGGCATAAATGGAACATTTTCATATGCATCATCATATTTAGTCTTCACAACAACCTTGCAAAATGAACCATTTTATAACTTCATTGTATAAGTGAGGAAATAGACTCGGAGGGCTTAACCTTGCACAAGGTCCTATCACCTGTAGGTGGAAGAGGCAGGAATCGAGTTAAATCCAATTTTATTTTCATACTATCTCAATATGAAATTATATTTCCTCCCTCATGTTAAAATTTCAGAATCATTTTGTTTATTTTGTAACCCCTAAGCATAGTATTTATACCTCTGGAGCTCAAAGTATTCTTATCATTCCTCCTCCTTGTAATATTTGCCTTTTTCTTATTCCCTTCCAATCTTACCTTCCTATCAGCTATGAATGAGGTTTTCTGAGCCAGTAGGGAAACAAAAACAAAAACAAACACAAAAAAAGGTAAATATGGGCACAGGCAAGGGAAGGGAAGGATAATAAAAGACAGCAGCTGGGCCTGCCTCTGCTAGGGATGGTCAGTAGTCCCAATAGTAGGGTCTAAAGTGGAGTGGAGGCTGGGTGTACAGGGTGGCCCACATCTTTAATTCCAGCACTTTGGGAGGCTGAGGCAGGATAATCACTTGAGGCTAAGAGTTTGAGACCAGCCTGGACAACATAGCAAGACCCCTTTTCTACAAAAAAATTAAAAATTAGCCAGACATGGTGGTGCCTGCCTGTAGTCCTAACTACTTGGAAGGCTGAGGTGGGAGGATTGCTTAAGCCCAGGAATCAAAGGTTGAAGTGAGCTATCATCATGCCACTGCCCTCCAGCCTGGGCAACAGAGCAAGATCCTGTCTCAAAAAAATGAAAAAAAAAAATAAGTAAATAAAGTGGCAAGGAGAATACCAGGTGAATCTAGGCTGTGACAGTAGTACTTATAGTCAGAGAAGCAGTGATAATCTTTCCAGAAGGATCCATGAGGTTTGAAGCAGGATCTCATTCAGCATATGGGGGGCAGTAGCATAGTTCAGGTGATAGAATAAGAGGATGAGAAATGGATAGGCAGGTTGTCAAAGGCCTATCTGGGGGTGAGTGCAGAGCTATACTCTCAGGAAAAAGTAGCATGAAAACCTGGAAGCTGGATAGAAGCCTTACTCTAAGATCTGAACTTACAGAGTCAGAAGTTTGGAAGGGAAAGTGCAGCTTGATGGCTGAGCAAGTACTCCAGAGTTCCCCTCTGGTCCACTGAATATTAAACTTGGAACAGCACGACCAGTTCAAGCCTCTTTCTTCTAACATTTTGCATATCTTGAGTGGCTTTCTAGGTAATGATGGAACTGAATTCATAAAGCGGAAGGTCTTTCTTCGTTTCCTGTGTCTGGGCTGAGGTGAACATGTTTGAGACGGACACTTCATTCTGAAGGAACACACCAGAATAGTTTTGCCTAGTTTTGCAGTATTTACTACTGTTTTAGATTTCCCTCACAATACATCTCTGAAAAGACTCAGTGAACTAAATGATACTCAGAGAGAGAGAGAGAGAGCATTTCAGTGAACTCTCGAGGTTACAAACATTTAAAACAGTTACATTACCATGTAAGTAATTATTCCCAGTTATTCCCATACCAATCTGTTTTACAGATATTTTAATACTAGATGGTCTCTGAGTTATAAACATCAGGCTTATGAGCATCCCATGCAATTCGCTGCATCCACTAATATCTTTTGAATTTCTACTATGTGTGCTTCATGGGCATTGTGCAGAGTCATAATAATTGACATTTACTGAACACTTACTCTGCAATCTGCACTGTCACACTGACATACATTAATTCATTATTCTCACAATAGCTCCCAGTAATGCTATGAGGTAGGCATTATTATTGTATCCATTTTCAGGTAAGAATCCAAGGCACAGAAAAGTTCAGTACAACTTTTTGTTGTACCTAGAAGTGTGCCTCACTTCAAACAATGAACAATTTAGAAAGAGAGAGAAGATATATTGAAATGTAAACAACCAGTCACCTGTCTCTCCTGCACTTTCACCCAAAAGTTGTCTTGATCCAGATCTATTTTTGCCCTTTGTTCCATTTGGCATCCAAGCTACTCTAGTGCCACCTGCTGACCAGAATGGGGAACTGTCGGACCTAGTACCTTCCCTATAATTTTACTTCTTCGAGTAGGATTCTGTCATACCCTCCATTTTATTTCTAGCTTTAAAATGTCCACTTTATTCCATATAACACCTAACATGTATAATTTATACATTTTAGAATAGATAGCCTGTGATGCTGATCTATGTTAAAACACTCTGAAAAATGTAGTACAATTTTTTACATCTCTGGGTTTCTCTAGACAAGTGTATCACAATGCAGAACTATGGGTATCATTACTACACTTTGCATATGATACAAGAGAACTATGATACACTTCAGAAAGTAGTGAACTCACCTATTCCTTAAAATATGAGTAGGCAGTTGTTACAAAGCAACAGTAAATGGCTTATAAAGTGTAAGTGTGTTTTATGCTACTCTGCTGTTACACAGGGCATAACATTTTTGCAAGGCTTTTTTGGGACCACAGTGCATTAGCAACACAAAACGCTGGTCCAACTCTGAATAGCAATCACTAGATGAAACGGATACCCTCTCACATGTGCACAAATCTACACAGAAAAATACTAAAGTTTCAGAATTGGACTTGTGTAATGTATTTCTGCTTTCTAGGGTATTAAGTACTGATATGCATTTTAATTTACCTAAAGCAATGCATGTATCCTCGCAGCAACATGATACTTCTATTACATAGTAAGATGAATACCGGAAGTAAAAGACAAGAGGTATACATGAATTTTTATTGGGAAGGAAAGTTGTCAACTTAAACAGCAGCAAATGAAAACCTTGTTGTTATGGATACATATGACCTCCGTAAACTGTTATATAGGAGACATTTCAATTCCCCTGCAGGCCAGAGACATTCCATACTGAAAGGAAATCCTTGAAGAAGAGTAAGGGAGGGAATAAAGAAATCAAAAAGTTACATAGAATACTCTCGAATTGTAATTAACTATATTTTCAGATATTTACAGTAGTACAAAACATAATTGCTTACAGAATTTGTTCAGATTACTTAAATATCAAGTACATTTTTGGTCTACTATATAAGTGGAAGTTACTAATATTTTATATGAAATAAAGCCATTAATACTTTTCTATAGTAGTAATTGTACACCAGGAGGGCCAGGACAAACGAAAGGAATGGAGTTTTCTCAAAGCTGCGTTGTGAAAAACTATAAATAGTTGATCCCACACGCATGAATTTCTTTCTTTCTTTCTTTCTTTCTTTTTTTTTTTTTTTTTTTGAGACGGAGTCTCACTCTGTCGCCCAGGCTGGAGGCGTGATCTCAGCTCACTGCAACCTCTGCTGCCCAGGTTTGAGCCATTCTCCTGCCTCAGCCTACCGAGCAGCTGGGATTACAGGTGCCTGCCACCGCACCCAGCTAATTTTTGTAGTTTTAGAGGAGACGGGGTTTCACCATGTTGGCCAGACTGGTCTCTATCTTCTGACCTTGTGATCCGCCTGCCTCGGCCTCCCAAAGTGCTGCGATTACAGGCGTGAGACACCACGCCCAGCCATCATGAATGGGTTTCTTTGCCACAGGAAATCCAAGTGGAAAAGGCAATGGAGATGTGTACGAAAGTTTCTTGAAGGGAAGAAAGATTACACCTTGTATGCATTTACTTTTCTGTCTCTTCTGCCACATCACATTCTTCTCTTGCACTGTCTGATGGCCGTAATGTTAGGTTGTCTCTATAAGCAACTGCATGATAAGGGTGCTGTCTTTGAATCTTCACTCAGTGTATCAAGTTCTTCTACGGCCTCATCAAAAGTGGTTTTAGTCAGTACGCAGGCAAGCTCTGGGTTATTAATGATCTCATAGAAAAGTACAGAAAAATTAAGAGCCAGCCCCAGGTAGGTTGGGTATATGGATTACATCTCTTTACTATATAAAATGCCTCTTAGGAAGCTCCTTGGGAATTATCTATCATTTGTTTCAACCATCACCACATGCAACAAATGTACTGGAAATAATCTTCCTTCATTTTTGATAAAAGGTCGTACTCTCTAGATTAGTTGCATTGGATAGTAAATAGTTATCCAAAAATCGCAGGACAGTAATGAATATGGATCTTAGTTCAGACTTGACTTTCTCCTGATAAATTTTCTGTTGTTTTTTGGTTTGTTTTCTGTTTTTTCTGTGATGTGAAGCTCACTCCCAATAGTTCTTGATCAGCTGTAACTTCTTGTCAGAGGTGTTGGTTTTCTGATCAGTGTTCAAGATACCCTCCAGGTGGGCCTGCAGCCTTCAACGATGTTTTTGTTGCCACAGAGAGTAAGTTGTGCTCTTCCTTGGTCAACTCTGTACCCTGCTAGGAGAGCCCTCAGATTGCAGCTATAATCAATGATAGCAAAACCCTTGAATCCAAAGTATTTGCAAGTACTCAAAGCCCCCCTCAGAATCACCATGAAATCCTCGCCTACCACCTTCATTCTTTTCCACTTAAGTCTGTGTTTCTATAAGTACCAAATTTGTGATAAAGATTTCTTATGCGCCGATCCTTGAGATATTAGAGTTGGAATGAGATTTAGAGATCATTTAAAGTTCAAGTTCAGCTTTTTGTTTACAGTTCTCTGCTGTTTGATGACCCAAATCGATTTCACAGGAAGTCATTTGCTGATTGCCTGGCTTGACCTCTTTCCTGATTCTTCATTTTTCTCTAGTCTACTGGGAATTCTGCCCTGCTCTTATGGTAAAGAAAGGCCTGTGTTTGTAGCCAATGTGGGCTCCCTCAACAGTTGGGCATGACACATTTCTATTCCCTCTGGTAGGTCTCACTTCTCCCCACTATGAGATGGGTTAGCTGCTGGATTTCTGTAGCCTCAAGTTCCCCTCATCTCGTCACACTAGGAACACTGAGACACAAAGAGCTACACAGCTGTCAGCTCATTTGAGCTTAGGGCTTCAGTAGCCTTTCAGAGTTTTCTCAATGACTGCCCTCCAAGTGGTTTCTAAAAAGAAAACACTTTCTCCTTTGTTGAAGGCTTCCTCCTCCTGTCCAATTATGCCTATCTATGGCAGAGACAGGGTGTACCTGGGGACTGTTGGCTCCATAATTTTATTAATGCCCTCTCCCCAGTTCTTTGATATTGACCTTTGACATTTGCTCAGTCTGATGTAAAGTACTTTGCAAAATCAGCTTTCAGGCCGCCCCTTCTGACCAATATCTATCCTCAAATCCAACCTAAATAGGACTTCTGGAGACGTTGCCTCTTGGAGATATTTAAGCAGGGGAATGTTTCTAAGTAGAATATTTGCTGTCTTTCCTGATGCCCACCCTTTCTTTGAAGCTTTCATTCCTCTAAACTGGATAGATTAGAAGTGCTTCAGTCTCATCTCTAGCTTGTATTGTGTCCAGAAGTGAGAGAGTCCTGCATCAGAACACTGCTTCTCTTTTAGGTGACTTCACGTGATGTTCTTTGTGGATGATCATCTTTGTGGATGATGTTGATGAGTTAGTAGCATGAGGTTAGAGCCTTTCTTAGTTTCACTGTATACAATTTCCTTCTATAATTAGCTTCTTTCAGTTCCTTTTAGTGGGTATAGGAATAGGAAAGACTTTTTAAAAGTCTTCCTACGCTTTTCTTTACAGATGAAGAAATTGTGGGATGGAGAGGTAAAATGATCTGGTCAGATTCACACAACCAGAGAGTAGCCGAGCAGAGGACTGAACCTGGGGCTACTGTTTCATTGACAAACACTATTTTCCTATTCTGCTTATTCTGCTTAATAGCCAATATTATATCCTTTTTTTTAAACTGCCTTTCTATTTTAAAATATTTAATTTTTCAGCTGCATTATGCATTCAGTTGATGGACTCACCTCAGAAGTAAATTGTTTAAATCAAGTTTTTAATGGGAAAATGCACTTCTAAATTCAAGTAGTCAATTTCCTTATGAATCTTTCAAACAGCATGTAACTCCTTGCAAAGATTTCAGGATACCAGTTGAACACTATAAAATTTTTATGTAGAAACAAAGTAATTCCAGGCACTTCTGCTGAGGGGACAGTTCATGCAGAACAGGTGAGGGGATTTAGTGGTAACCAGTTGGGTTAGAAGAATGGACAGATGGTCAGCACACAGTCTTGGTTGGTGCAGTGTTCAGATCCATAATTTGGGTCATACATTACTTATCTTAATATGCTCTTTTAATTATGTTCTCCTTACTCCTCTTTTGTTGTAGCACCTACCTTCTGTCAGGAGTGGTATTAAAGTTGCAAACAAATTTTTGTCAGAATATTTGGAACATTAAGTTATATGAATGCTAATTAATAATAACAAAGAAGCCAGGCACGGTGGCTCACTCCTGTAAGCCTGTAATCACAGCACTTTGGGAGGCTGAGGCAGTAGGATCACTTGAGCCCAGGAGTTTGAGACTACCCTGAGCAACATGGAGAAACCCGAAACCCTGTCTCCACAAAAAACGTGAAAATTAGCCAGGTGTGATGGCAAGTGCCTGTAGTCTCAGCTACTCAGGAGGCTAAGGCAGGAGGATCACTTGAGCCTGGGAGGTCAAGGTTGCAGTGAACTGTGGTTGCGCCACTGCACTCCACCCTGGGTGACAGAGCAAGACCCTGTGTCAAAAGATAATGATAACAAAAATAATAATAACGAAGACAAAAATTCCCAAGTTGGAAAACATTTACTTAATGAATTGCTGTGGAAATGAGGGGGGTAAACCCATCTTCAACCACTTCAGAGCTTCCATAAAAATAATAGTAAGAGCTACCATTTATTGAGTGTTTACTTTGTGCCAGCCATTACTCTGAGTATTTTACAAACATGTTATTTAATGAGGTAGGCATAACTTTCCTAGCGAGGAAACACACAACCTTTCCAGAGAGAGATCACACAGCCAGCAGGAAGAAGACCTAAACTTTAAATCCAGGTTGATCCTATGCCAAGGATGAACATTTAACCATCACCGATCCTAAAATGTGATGCTTTCTCATTCCTAAACCTCATGCCCATATGCTTTGTATTCCTTCCAAATGTGTTTCTCAGTCTTCCAGAAAGGTAGAGATTGGCTATTGGAAATCCATGATTTTTTAACTTTCAGAGTAGGACATACATCAGTGCCACTCATTCTCATTCCTTCACTTTCTGTTATTCATGCTTTTCTTATTTCTTATTCATGCTTTTCTTACTTCCCTTATGAGTCTAGATCTGGTTGTTCCATTTCTGCCTGAAAGGCCCTCTCCTAACCCCCTCCATTCCATCTCTCCAGCTGAGCCACTCTCTTCAAGGGAAAGCTTAAATACTACATCCCCCAGCAGAGGTTTCTGGCTAAACATTCCCGAGGCTTCCCTTTCCTTCAGCACTTATTGAGAGTATAGACCTGTGCCTGTCCTTTTCCTGTGTGTATAGTTATAATGTTTCACTTAAACCAGCAATTCATTGAAAATAATTATTATTATATTATTGAGTTTTTTGGGTAAACTCAAAATAGTAGTTTTAGCAAAAACATTTATGATTATTAAAAATAAGTGATGTGTACTTATTCTGTATAAACTGGTTAGAGTTCATATTTTTTTGTTAGTTTATTTGGTGACAGAGTCTTGCTCTGTCGCCCAGGCTGGAGTGCACAATCTCGGCTCACTGCAACCTCTGCCTCCCGGGTTCAAGCAATTCTCCAGCTTCAGCCTACCAAGTATCTGGGACTACAGGCACATGCCGCCACGCCCAGCTATTTTTTTGTATTTTAGTAGAGATGGGATTTCACCGTGTTGTTCAGGCTGGTCTCGAACTCCTCAGCTCAGGCAATCTGCCCGCCTTGGACTCCCAAACTGCTAGGATTACAGGCGTAAGCCACCATATCTGACCTAAAGTTCACATTTTTTAAAAAAATGAGTTGAAATTTAAGGAGAAGGTCAATTAAATAATAGAAACTTCTTTTCCAAGAGTAGTTAGTCATTGCATCAGATAGGAGATTGGACTAGGTAGCTTTTGAGGTTCATTAGAGGCCTATGATTCCACCATCACCCTAGTACCAACTGAGTGGAAGAATGTAGGATAACAGCAGGACCAAGAAGGGTGATTTCAAAAGGCAAAGAGCCATAAATAGTGAGTGAGAGCCAGAGGTTGAAATATGAAACAAAGCAGAGATGGAAAGACAAACAGCCACATTTTAGTCAAAATAGCCAAACTCATGTGAAATCCATAGCACTGAATCTCCAGAATCCAGAAAAATTCATATATTTGTCCGCTTTTGCATTGCTATAAAGAACTACTTGAGACTGGGTAATTTATAATGAAAAGAGGTTTAATTGACCCATGGTTCCATGGGCAGTATAGGAAGCATGGCTGGGGAGGCCTTAGGAAACTTATAATCATGGCAGAAGGCAAACAGGAAGCAGGCATGTCTTATGCAGCTGGAAAAAGAGAATGAGAGAGCAGGGCGAGGGACTACACACTTTTAAACAACCAGATCTCATGAGAACTCACTGACTATCGTGAAAACAGCAAAGGGGAAATCCACCCCCATGATCCCATCACCTCTCACCAAGACCCTCCTCCAACATTGAGGATTACAATTCGACATGAGATTTGGGTGGGGACACAAATTCAAACCATAAAAATCCAATATAATTTTCTTTTTAATCTAGGCAGTCTCATTATTATAAGTTTCCAAATAAGACCCAGGAACACTGAGAGTTTACAGATCCAAGAATCTTTTGAGATTTTTACTTGGTTTGGTTTTGCAGATTAAGAGGTAAGTTCTTATTTTCATTGTTGTTTGCTATTTCACTAGAGAAAACTATGTCAAATAACCCTTATGAATGCAATTCAAAATAAAAAGCTTTGTTGGCAGCAATACGGCAGTGTAGTGTTAACATAGTACCAACACAACAAATCATAGAATCATTCCATTTGGTTCCACAAGCTTTGATGATAGGGCAAATAAAAAAATCTAACTCAAATAATAACAGAAAGGAAAAGGAAGCCCAAGAGAAGAAAAAGCAGATATTAGCTATTAAACAGAGTGTCACAGTGAAGTAAGAGTACTTCATCCTCTCTCTCCCACTGAATGCAACTAAAAACTCTGGATAGAATGCACAGAGTAGTTATCTAAGGACTCTGGAAAGTGTATAGTCAGACAGACTGGGGAAGGAAACCAGAACTTGAAATACTGCCGAACTGGTGGTAAGCTTTCTGTTATCCCTCCTCCAGTATTTCCTGTCCTGGACTCAAAGGCAGTCTGAAATCTGGAACTGCACAATGGGTGCAGAAAGAAAGTACTCCAAGAGGAGTCCTCTATTTTGGTCCACAGAGTGGAAAAGAGGGTCCTTATGGGTCAGAGAGAGTAGAGAAAATTTTCTGGTTTTTTTGCCTCCATTTTTCATTCTCTCTTGTACCAGTCCCATGGCAATCTTGTAACAAGAGAAGCAGCCAAGCTTGTGTCTAAAACTCCAAGAGAATTATTTATTATGATCAAAGGAACTATAGTCTCAAGAATATAAGATTATGTATTTGGATTTCTCTATATCTCTATTTTTCTCCATATATTTCCTCACTGCTTAGCCCCAGATGGAAACGCTGTGCACAGCAGGGCAAGGAATCAAAAGCACTGGATTTCTAGCCAGTGAACCAGGAAGGGGGTATTCTAGGAGCTTGAAAGTATCAAGGTGATTGTGAAAAGAACAGAGCTCAAGAAAATAATCCATAAAATTGTACAAACTTCTGGGCTAATCCTCAAGGTGCACATGCATAAATCTGACCCTGAATAGCATACTAAAGGGTTTGATAACTGAATTACAGGGTAAGCCACTACACAAGTCCAAGACTGGCTATGGGGTGGCCCAGACCTGGAACAAATCCAAATAGCACTGTAAAGATATGAAAATGGAACTGAATTAGAACTGTAGCCCACGGAAGGATAGTAGGAACTTGTAGTCTAAACCTAACTGGGTTGGTTAACTACAAATATTTTTTTGAAAATCTATTTCATAGGATTTAAAGGGTTGATTAACCACAAAAATAAAAAACAATCTATTGCGTATGATTTAAACAGGATTCAGAGTCACATAACTTAGTAGTCAAGATGTTCAATATATAATCCAAAATTACTTAGCACATGAAGAATCAGGCAAATCTCATCATTTCACAAGAGAGAAGACAATTAATAGTTGTTAACTCCAAGATTATATAGATGTTAGAATTCTCAGACAGCTTTTATAACGACACTTCAAGAGATGAGGACAAAAACTTTTTGAAAAAAAATAATGTCAACTTTTATTTTAGATTCAGAGGGTACATATGCAGGCTTGTTACCTAAATATAATGTGTGATATTGAGGTTTGGGATACAATTGGTCATGTCACCCAAGTCCTAAGCATAGTACCCAATAGTTTTTCAACCCTTATCCCCCTCCATCTCTTGCCCCTCTAATAGTCCCTAAGGTCTATGTTGCCATCTTTATGTCCATGAGTACCACTGTTAAGCTTCTACTTATAAATGAGAATATGCAGTAATTGATTTTCTGTTCCTGCATTAATTTGCTTAGGATAATGGCCTCTATCTGTATCCATGTTGCTACAAAGAACATGATTTAATTCTTTTTTATGTCTGCATAGTATCCCATTGTGTACCACATTTTCTTTATCAAATTCATAAACTCCCTCCCTTTAAACCAGTGGAAAGATATAAGGTCTTCAAAGAGGAATAGAAGATATAAAAATAAAACCACATCGAAAACACATTAAATGGAAATTTTAGATATGAAAAACAAAATAAAATTTTAAATTTACTAGATGGCTTCCATAACAGAATGGAGATGACAGAGGAAAAACTCAGTGAATCTGAAGATAGGTGAATTGAAATTACCCTCTCTGAACAAGGTAGAGGAAAAGGTTTTTTTAAAAAATAAACAATACTTCAAGGGCCTGTGAAAGAATATCAAAGTTATACTATTTATATCATTATAATAGGAGAGAAGGGAGGGTATGACACAGAAAACAAATATTTCAATGAAAGTTGAAAACTTCCCAGATTTGGTGAAAGGCATAAAGGTGCGGATAAAGGAAGCTAAGAAAACCTCAAACAAGATGGAACTAAAGAAAATAAAACATAAAAATAAAATAAAAAGTCATGACTAGAGACATCATAATCATGCTGCTGAAAGTAGCCAGAGGAAAAAAGATACATCCAAGTGGAGGATCAGTAAGTTTAATGATTGCATATTTCTCATCAGAAATCATGGAAGCTCGAAGGAAGTAGAATGACATTTTTCAAAGGGGTAAAAGAAGAGAACTGTCAACTCAGAATTCTAAATGAAGTGAAAATATACCTTGGGGATGACAATAAAACAGAGATATTCTCAGATGAAGCAAATTTTATATCATTTTTTGCCAGAGCACCTGCTCTAAAAGGAATACTAAAAGAAGTTCTTCACATGAGAGTACAATGGTACCATACAAAACCTGGAACCTCAGAAATGAAGAAGGGAAAATAGTCCATTATATTTACTTAGTTGTCTACTTTCTCCTCTTCAGTTATTTTTAATATCTATAACAGTCAAAAATAAAAAATATATAGCATTCTCTGATACTCCTGAAACTTTGCCTCATCAGTATCTCAGATCTGGGCAGGCTTATGACTTGCTTGTAACCAGTAGGATGCAGTGGAAGTGACACTATATGACTTCTGAAGCTGAGTCATTAAACGTTATGCAGCTTCTGTCTTTTTGGCTGGAACACTCTGTTTTGTAACCCTGAACTGCCATATGAGAAATCCAAATACCCTAAGGCCTGATGATGTGAGAACACCCAAACTAACTCATGCAGAAAGACCAAACGGAGAAAGTTGGAGGCTATGTGAAGAGAGAGAAATGTCTACACAGCCCACAGCTGCTTTAGTCCTCCCTGTTCCCTGCTCCAATCTGCTCTTACGGTTTCAATCACTGTGAGCCCGCATTAGCATGAGAAACCCTGGTGTTACCCAGGCCTGGACTACATATCATACAAAATCCCCTAGAACCAGGAAAACCTCTAAAACCCAGAAGACACCACTCAAACACATCAGATAAAATAAATATTATTTGGACATGCACCCAAAAATGAGTTTGCTTTCTTGACAAAATGAAATTTTGCAGAGAGTTATCTAATTTCCCAAGAGACCACAAAAATCAAATTAGTTTTTCTTCAAGTAGCACTCATGCCCAGCCCCTGAGAATCCTCATACACAGCAAGCCTACGTTACAGAAATGAAAACATTCATCTTTTAAATATGGTGTGGGAAAGAATAGGAAATAAGGACTCATGGAATTTAAATGCATTTCCCAGTATTAGGGATCAGTTAATGAAAATAAATTGTATGAGAGCAGTAGAATGGGAAGCAATAAGAATGGGAAGTAGTTACAACTCCAACTGATTCTAGTTAATGAGACAAAAACTCTCACCTATCTGTTTGAAAAAGGAAACCAAGAGGATCATGAATGTCCTCTTCTTTGACCATAAAGCAGAGGGAAAGGCCATTTTAAACTTCTCTTCTGGCTCAACAAAGAAATCTGGCAAACATGCCTTTTAAATAGTAGAGATGTCAGTTTGAATACAATTACTAGGGAAACAAGTTACTAAGATAACCAATTAGAATTGCAGACTGCCAGAGGATATAGAGAAACTTCAGAGGACATAGCCCCTCTGAAAAGGCCCCTTTGTGTAAATATCTTTCAAAGAGAGTTTTTAATAACAGAATGGAGAACAAGGTTATACATTTTTACAACTGTCTGTAAACTGAGCAGAATATTAAGACCGGTACTTTTATGAACGTCCTCGATCCATCCCTTTATCAGAAATAACTTTATGCTGCTAAACAGTGTCTGCTTCTCTGCTAGGGAAGAAAGAACTCTCCTCCTCCTCCTCTTTGTCTTTCTGAGATTTCTTATGGGCAGTTGAAGAGAAAGTGGCAGGCCTGAGAAGCCTAAAACTTACTTTTAAAAAAGTGTATTTGTTAGAACATTTGATGGCAAGTGATAGAGACTGTTGAGAAAAGGAGTCAAACTCTGTACAATATTTTAAAGAGATTTATTCTGGGCCAAATATGAGTGACCATGGCTTATGACACAACCCTCAGAAGATCCTGAGATCATGTGCCCAAAGTTGTTAGGGCACAGTTTGGTTTTATACAATTTGGGGAGACATCAATCAAATACATTTAAATACATCAATCAAATACATTTAAAATGTACATTGGTTCGGTTCAGAAGGGAAGGACAACTTGGAGGGTTGCAGGGTGGGGGGCGGGGGTGCTGGGGGGAGCTTCCAGGTTATTGGTAAATTTAAACATTTTCTGGTTGACGGTTGAGTCAGAGAACAGATGATAAAGTCCTATAGGCAGAATGCAAAACCACAACACTCAGGTTGGAGAGATTGTGCTGCAGAATTATCCAGTCATTCTCAGCTTTAACAAGTAAAGGCTTATGTACCTCTGTAATGGGAATGATAAGAGTTTATTTGTCAGGGTTTTCTTTTTATTATATAGAGTAAATACAATGTGATGTGGAAAAACATTTTGTAAAATACAAAAGGGGAGAAAGGCAGGAACTTATATTTAATAAGAATTCACTAAGTGCCAGGCAGTGCAATGTAAAGCCTGTAGCACAGATGTATCTTTCCTCTGGAGGATGAAATAATCCTCTGGAACAGTGAAATAATCTCATAAAGACTTAGCTAAGGAACCCACTCAGGACATCCTCTGTGTTTCCTTTAGGAAGAGTTCCACCCTTTGATCTTCAGACTTGCTATTAAGGGCACTCTCTGCTGTTTGTCTAAATTTAAGTGGTTTCAAAGGACCTTATGTAGCTTTTTATTTTTTTAATGACTTTAGTATAGTTATAATTCAAAACTGTTTTATTCGTTCTTTTTAAGGCGTGACTTTTTAGTTAAATAATTTTATTACTTAATACATCTCTCATGAAAGTAGTTGCCCCAAGAAGAGCCACTGATCACAAGCCCTTCCTAAGACACATCTCCTAAGCAGGCACTAAATGCATCCCTGAATACACTCATGGAGTAAAGACCAATAGTCTGTGCTAACAGGCACTATGTCCTTTCATTCTAAGAAAAGGAAAAGGGAAGGAGGCAAATAGATACTTTCTCAGTATGGAGTCAAAAAAGAAGGGCCATTCAGAATCTGGTTTCAAATGTCATTACATTGCTTCCCATTTGACCCTGGGGAAGTTACTTAACCTCTTTGCATCTTGATTTCTCTTATAAAATCCACGTACTAATACCAAAGAACTGACGTAAGGATTAGTTGATGTAAAATGTGTAAAATTTAGCATGATAACTGACATATACACTCACTCAATAAGCATATATCACTTTATAAGAGCAATCTTTGTGATATATGAACCACAGAAGAGCTATATATCCCTGCTACATTTGTCCAGAGAAAAACTCTACAGGAAATTAAAATAACAACTGCACTTTAATATATTTATATTGCAAAGAGACATATAAAGCCAGTGTAACTATAACCACAATCTTCTAATATCTGTTAGGTTGCAGTTCTTGTAAATGGTATAAAATTTATAAATAGGCCCCTGTTGAGTATAACCACTTATATGCCTAAGAGGTAGAGAACTGAACTCATCATCTTGCCTCACACAAACTGTTTCTTTTTCTGATTATCTGATTTCTATTAATAGTTCACCATTCTCCTAGCAACTCATGCTTGAAACTGTAATTATTTTTGACAAGAGCTTCTCCTTCACCACTGCCTACTGATCTTACTTGTACTCAAAATCTAACTCCATCCATCCCCATTTCTGTGCCTACCCACCTAGTTCAGGCCTCCAACCTGATTTTCTTGCTTCAAGTTTATTTTTTCCCACCAAATTTTTCCTCTGTATAAATCTTAAGCAAACTCTGATATTGAGCCCGTTTTACACCATTACTTCTGCTTCTGCTCAAATATCTCCAGTAGCTCCCTATTGCTTACCAAATAAACATCAAGTATTCAACATATTTTATGAGATGACGCTGCAATTTCTTTCTGGCTTTGTCTTTAATTACTCACTGTATGCGTTCTCCTTGAGCTTCCCTAAGCAATCTCCCTATTATTGTCATATGTTGTCCCATATATTGTCATTTTACCTCCATAATCTGGTATTATTTATTATATTTTGAAAAACTTAAACTCATTTTACCTGTCCAAATAATGTCACCCTTTAAGGCCAAAAGCAAATGCCATCTCTCTGGGAAATGACATAGTAGATTTGCAGAAAATTTTTTTTTTTTTGGATAAACAAATAATGTATGAATAAAAAAATAGTGAATGAAATTAAGTTCTATCCTGAAGGGCCTGTTTGGTAACAAGAGAAGATCAAGAATTAAAATAGAATCATTAAAAGATTCGTGTGAGATTTGATCAAGTAGATACAAAGAGAGGCAAAGAGTCTTTCTTTGATGACAAGAATGAATGGTTAGACACGGGAAACTGAACTAGAACTGAGAATGCAATATGATGGTCATGATTATCAGCAAGCAGAAAAGGCCAATGAGAGAGGTGTCAAAGCCAAGATTGGTGAAAACAGCACAGACTCTTCTCAGAGGGGCAAGTTGTGTGAAAAGTGGATAGATACCACATAGGACTCAGAGTTTTCTCTTGACCATGGTTCACAAAATGTGGTCTGTGGACCCCAGGGAATTTCAGGAAAGATGCTTTCAAGTATATACAAGATCAAAACTATTTTTACAATACTACTAGACATTACTTGGCTTTCTCACTGAGTTGACATTTGCACTATGAAACAAAGGCAATGGTGGGTAAAATCGCTGGTGCTTTAACAGAAATGAAGGCAGCAGTACCACAAGTGTACTAACAGACATTGCATTCTTTACTTTTATATCCGAGAAAAGCAAGACAGTTTTCCATTTTCATTTAATAATATTCTTGATAGAATAGCACGATTAATTTTATTAAATCTCAACCCTTGATTATGTATTTTTTAAAATTCTGTGACAAAATGCATAATGTATTCCTGTTGCATACCAAAGTTCTAAGGTTATCTCAATGAAAATGATTTTTGTGCTTGAATTGTGAGTTAAACAAGCCACTATTTTACCTGGAAAATTATCTTTACTTGAAAGAATGACAGACATATAAACTATAGTTATTCAGACTTAGGTATGTGTCAGAACTTCTCTCAAAAATAAGTGAGCCCGTCACTTCAAGGAAAACAACGCACAGCGTTTGTTGCCAGTGATAACATTTGAGCTTTCAAACAAAATGTATAATTTTTTAAAACTCATATCTACCTCTGTGAATTTGGCAGCTTCTTGATTCTTCAGAAATTTTCTGATGAGATCAGTGGTGACAATAATACATGTGATTTTTGGGGTATTTCAACATGAAATGTGTCAGCACTTGGAAGATATGCATAATTCAATGAAGCACTATTTTCCAAATGATTAAATGCATGATGTTGCAAAATAGCACATGGAATCTTAATTACAGAAAGGTCAGCTCAATCTGTTGGTGCTATGTTGGTGCTAACTCCAAATGGACTGCTGCTATACAACCACCCTCCTTAAGGGTATTCCTGAAGGGAAATTCTCCCAACTGCAGATCTGTAAGCAGTGTACCTGATCAATTACTTTCTATAAAGGAAGAAAAGGCCTGATGTATAGATGTACATGGACCTTTGAATGATGGCAGTTGGCTTGTTGGTTAGTCAGAAGGGCCTAGAGGAGAAAGACTGGAAAATGGGATATAAAAATGTCCAAGGAATAAAGGTATGGGTAGACCACTGGAGTAGGCTCAAAGTGTACAGAAATTTGTGTGCTATATCAATGCCTATCAGAGAGCCTATACTGCAGAGAAAGCACTAAACAATCAAGTAGAGAGGACTTGTCTAGTAGAAATCATTCAGCCTCTCTTCTCAGCAATATCTGTGTTTACACAAAGGGCCCATGATAATTGCATGACCATGGTGGCAGGGATAAAGGCTGTGAATGATCCAATAGCATGAACTCTCTGTCTCCTGGGCTACTGCCACACTGTCCAGTCTATTAGCAGCAAAGATAAATGCTAAGTCTTCATTATGGCACCATCTCTTAAGAAGGCCAGTCAGCCATTCAGTGGGAAGCTGATTATATTGGACTCTTTCAATCCTGGAGGGGATAGCAAATTGTACTTATCAGAATTGCTACCTATTATGGGTATGCATTTTTCTTCACTGTTATAGGTGCCTTTGCCAACACCACCCACCATACAAGAACTTGCAGAATACCTGATTTACTGGCACTGATTTCTACCTATTTTTTTTATATCAAAGGGCCCATTTTATGATAAAGTAGGTGTAATAATGGGGCATAAACATGAAATTGGCCATCCTAATGGAACAATGAAATAATCTAATAAAGACTTAGCTAAGGAACCAACTCAGGACTAATACTTCAAAGGGATAGAGTATTGTTCTCAAGAATAAGATAGGTGCATTAAATGTATAGCTGATGGCTGGGCACAGTGGCTCATGCCTGTAATTCTAGCACTTTGGGAGGCCAAGGCAGGCAGATCATCTGAGGTCAGGAGTTCGAGACCAGCCTGGCCAACATTGGCGAAACCTCGTCTCTACTAAAAATACAAAAATTAGCTGGGTGTGGTGGTGTGTGCTTGTAGTCCCAGCTACCCAGGAGGCTGAGGCAGGAGAATTGCTGGAACCCAGGAGGCGGAGGCTGCAGTGAGCCGAGATTGCGCCACTCCAGCGCAAGATCACTCCAGCCTAAGTGACAGAGCGAGACTCCATCTCAAAAATAATAATAAAAAAAAGTATAGCTGATTTATAGTGGTGTGTTTCCAATAGCCAGAATATACAGGTCCAGGAACCAAAGGGTGGATATAGGAATGGCTGTCACCAATACTCCCATTGACCCCTTTGCAGAATTTGGGCTTCCTATCTGTGCATTCTTAGGCTTTTCAGGATTAGAAGCACTTGTTTGGTATGAAGGGGACTACTGTGAGGGCACACATGAAGTCTCCACTGAACTGGAAACTATAACTACCACATGGTCATTTTAGATAACTTGTGTCAGTGGCCCATCAATGAAAACACTTACTATCTTGGTGGTGATAACTGACCTTGATTACCCATATGAAATAGAGTTGCTGCTACCCAATGAAGACAGGAAGTCTGATGCATGGAACACATAGGATTCACTGAGTTATCTCTTGGTGCTCCATGTCTGGTGATAAGTATAAATGGGGTAATTGTAAAAACTAAGACTCACTGAAAGAGCGACAGTTAGAGTTCAGACCTTTCAGAGATGATGATCTGGTTGCCCCCACCCAGTCAAGCAACACAGACTCCCTGAAATGCTAGCCAGGATGGGACAAACTAGAATAATCTTTTTCACATCCATTCAGCCTACCTTTTATACCAACTATTGCTATGGCAACCAGTTTTGTGCAACTGTACCACATATTTATCATTTCCTTTTTTTTTTTTTTAAGACTGCTTTGCTATTTTGTTGTTCTTTTTTTATTATTATACTTTATGTTCTAGGGTACATGTGCACAATGTGCAGGTTTGTTACATATGTATACATGTGCTATGTTGGTGTGCTGCACCCATTAACTCATCATTTACATTAGGTATATCTCCTAATCCTATCCCTCCCCTACCCCATCCCACAACAGGCCCCAGTGTGTGATGTTCCCCTTCTTGTGTCCAAGTGTTCTCATTGTTCAGTTCCCACCTATAAGTGAGAACATTCAGTGTTTGGTTTTCTGTTCTTGTGATAGTTTGCTGAGAA